>NW_027150354.1:0-27754 GCF_031143425.1 Pleurodeles waltl
AGTGCCTACCTGTAGATTTTGGCCTGTTGCTCAGCCGCCACCTAGGGAAACCTACCAAACCTGTGCATTTCTGAAAACTAGAGAACCTAGGGGAATCCAAGATGGGGTGACTTGTGTGGCTCGGACCAGGTTCTGTTACCCAGAATCCTTTGCAAACCTCAAAATTTGGCTAAAAAAACACATGTTCCTAACATTTCTGTGGCAGAAAGTTCTGGAATCTGAGAGGAACCACAAATTTCCTTCCACCAGCGTTCCCCCACGTCTCCCGATAAAAATGATACCTCACTTGTGTGGGTAGGCCTAGCGCCCGCGACAGGAAACGCCCCAAAGCGCAACGTGGACACAGCCAAATTTTTGAAGGAAAACAGAGGTGTTTTTTGCAAAGTGCCTACCTGTAGATTTTGGCCTGTAGCTCAGCCGCCACCTAGGGAAACCTACCAAACCTGTGCATTTCTGAAAACTAGAGACCTAGGGGAAACCAAGATGGGGTGACTTGTGTGGCTCGGACCAAGTTCTGTTGCCCAGAATCCTTTGCAAACCTCAAAATTTGGCTAAAAAAACACATGTTCCTAACATTTCTGTGGCAGAAAGTTCTGGAATCTGAGAGGAGCCACAAATTTCCTTCCACCCAGCGTTCCCCACGTCTCCCGATAAAAATGATACCTCACTTGTGTGGGTAGGCCTAGCGCCCGCGACAGGAAACGCCCCAAAGCGCAACGTGGACACATCCAAATTTGTGAAGGAAAACAGAGGTGTTTTTTGCAAAGTGCCTACCTGTAGATTTTGGCCTGTAGCTCAGCCGCCACCTAGGGAAACCTACCAAACCTGTGCATTTCTGAAAACTAGAGACCTAGGGGAATCCAAGATGGGGTGACTTGTGTGGCTCAGACCAGGTTCTGTTACCCAGAATCCTTTGCAAACCTCAAAATTTGGCTAAAAAAACACATGTTCCTCACATTTCTGTGGCAGAAAGTTCTGCAATCTGAGAGGAGCCACAAATTTCCTTCCACCCAGCGTTCCCCCACGTCTCCCGATAAAAATTATACCTCAACTTGTGTGGGTAGGCCTAGCGCCCGCGACAGGAAACGCCCCAAAGCGCAATGTGGACACAGACAAATTTTTGAAGGAAAACAGAGGTGTTTTTTGCAAAGTGCCTACCTGTAGATTTTGGCTTGTAGCTCAGCCGCCACCTAGGCAAACCTACCAAACCTGTGCATTTCTGAAAACTAGAGACCTAGGGGAATCCAAGATGGGGTGACTTGTGTGGCTCGGACCAGGTTCTGTTACCCAGAATCCTTTGCAAACCTCAAAATTTGGCTAAAAATGTTCCTCACATTTCTGTGGCAGAAAGTTCTGGAATCTGAGAGGAGCCACGAATTTCCTTCCACCCAGCGTTGCCCCACATCTCCCGATAAAAATGATACCTCACTTGTGTGCGTAGGCCCAGCGCCCGTGACAGGAAATGCCCCAAAGCGCAACGTGGACACAGCCAAATTTTTGAAGGAAAACAGAGGTGTTTTTTGCAAAGTGCCTACCTGTAGATTTTGGCCTGTAGCTCAGCCGCCACCTAGGGAAACCTACCAAACCTGTGCATTTCTGAAAACTAGAGACCTAGGGGAATCCAAGATGGGGTGACTTGTGTGGCTCGGACCAGGTTCTGTTACCCAGAATCCTTTGCAAACCTCAAAATTTGGCTAAAAAAACACATGTTCCTAACATTTCTGTGGCAGAAAGTTCTGGAATCTGAGAGGAACCACAAATTTCCTTCCACCCAGCGTTCCCCCACGTCTCCCGATAAAAATGATACCTCACTTGTGTGGGTAGGCCTAGCGCCCGCGACAGGAAACGCCCCAAAGCGCAACGTGGACACAGCCAAATTTTTGAAGGAAAACAGAGGTGTTTTTTGCAAAGTGCCTACCTGTAGATTTTGGCCTGTAGGTCAGCCGCCACCTAGGGAAACCTACCAAACCTGTGCATTTCTGAAAACTAGAGACCTAGGGGAAACCAAGATGGGGTGACTTGTGTGGCTCGGACCAAGTTCTGTTGCCCAGAATCCTTTGCAAACCTCAAAATTTGGCTAAAAAAACACATGTTCCTAACATTTCTGTGGCAGAAAGTTCTGGAATCTGAGAGGAGCCACAAATTTCCTTCCACCCAGCGTTCCCCCACGTCTCCCGATAAAAATTATACCTCACTTGTGTGGGTAGGCCTAGCGCCCGCGACAGGAAACGCCCCAAAGCGCAACGTGGACACATCCAAATTTGTGAAGGAAAACAGAGGTGTTTTTTGCAAAGTGCCTACCTGTAGATTTTGGCCTGTAGCTCAGCCGCCACCTAGGGAAACCTACCAAACCTGTGCATTTCTGAAAACTAGAGACCTAGGGGAATCCAAGATGGGGTGACTTGTGTGGCTCAGACCAGGTTCTGTTACCCAGAATCCTTTGCAAACCTCAAAATTTGGCTAAAAAAACACATGTTCCTCACATTTCTGTGGCAGAAAGTTCTGCAATCTGAGAGGAGCCACAAATTTCCTTCCACCCAGCGTTCCCCCACGTCTCCCGATAAAAATTATACCTCACTTGTGTGGGTAGGCCTAGCGCCCGCGACAGGAAACGCCCCAAAGCGCAACGTGGACACATCCAAATTTGTGAAGGAAAACAGAGGTGTTTTTTGCAAAGTGCCTACCTGTAGATTTTGGCCTGTAGCTCAGCCGCCACCTAGGGAAACCTACCAAACCTGTGCATTTCTGAAAACTAGAGACCTAGGGGAATCCAAGATGGGGTGACTTGTGTGGCTCGGACCAGGTTCTGTTACCCAGAATCCTTTGCAAACCTCAAAATTTGGCTAAAAAAACACATGTTCCTCACATTTCTGTGGCAGAAAGTTCTGCAATCTGAGAGGAGCCACAAATTTCCTTCCACCCAGCGTTCTCCCACGTCTCCCGATAAAAATTATACCTCACTTGTGTGGGTAGGCCTAGCGCCCGCGACAGGAAACGCCCCAAAGCGCAACGTGGACACATCCAAATTTGTGAAGGAAAACAGAGGTGTTTTTTGCAAAGTGCCTACCTGTAGATTTTGGCCTGTAGCTCAGCCGCCACCTAGGGAAACCTACCAAACCTGTGCATTTCTGAAAACTAGAGACCTAGGGGAATCCAAGATGGGGTGACTTGTGTGGCTCAGACCAGGTTCTGTTACCCAGAATCCTTTGCAAACCTCAAAATTTGGCTAAAAAAACACATGTTCCTCACATTTCTGTGGCAGAAAGTTCTGCAATCTGAGAGGAGCCACAAATTTCCTTCCACCCAGCGTTCCCCCACGTCTCCCGATAAAAATTATACCTCACTTGTGTGGGTAGGCCTAGCGCCCGCGACAGGAAACGCCCCAAAGCGCAACGTGGACACATCCAAATTTGTGAAGGAAAACAGAGGTGTTTTTTGCAAAGTGCCTACCTGTAGATTTTGGCCTGTAGCTCAGCCGCCACCTAGGGAAACCTACCAAACCTGTGCATTTCTGAAAACTAGAGACCTAGGGGAATCCAAGATGGGGTGACTTGTGTGGCTCGGACCAGGTTCTGTTACCCAGAATCCTTTGCAAACCTCAAAATTTGGCTAAAAAAACACATGTTCCTCACATTTCTGTGGCAGAAAGTTCTGCAATCTGAGAGGAGCCACAAATTTCCTTCCACCCAGCGTTCTCCCACGTCTCCCGATAAAAATTATACCTCACTTGTGTGGGTAGGCCTAGCGCCCGCGACAGGAAACGCCCCAAAGCGCAACGTGGACACATCCAAATTTGTGAAGGAAAACAGAGGTGTTTTTTGCAAAGTGACTACCTGTAGATTTTGGCCTGTAGCTCAGCCGCCACCTAGGGAAACCTACCAAACCTGTGCATTTCTGAAAACTAGAGACCTAGGGGAATCCAAGATGGGGTGACTTGTGTGGCTCGGACCAGGTTCTGTTACCCAGAATCCTTTGCAAACCTCTAAATTTGGCTAAAAAAACACATGTTCCTAACATTTCTGTGGAAGAAAGTTCTGGAATCTGAGAGGAGCCACAAATTTCCTTCCACCCAGCGTTCCCCCACGTCTCCCGATAAAAATGATACCTCACTTGTGTGGGTAGGCCTAGCGCCCGCGACAGGAAACGCCCCAAAGCGCAACGTGGACACATCCAAATTTGTGAAGGAAAACAGAGGTGTTTTTGCAAAGTGCCTACCTGTAGATTTTGGCCTGTAGCTCAGCCGCCACCTAGGGAAACCTACCAAACCTGTGCATTTCTGAAAACTAAAGACCTAGGGGAATCCAAGATGGGGTGACTTGTGTGGCTCGGACCAGGTTCTGTTACCCAGAATCCTTTGCAAACCTCAAAATTTGGCTAAAAAAACACATGTTCCTCACATTTCTGTGGCAGAAAGTTCTGGAATCTGAGAGGAGCCACGAATTTCCTTCAACCCAGCGTTGCCCCACATCTCCCGATAAAAATGATACCTCACTTGTGTGCGTAGGCCTAGCGCCCGTGACAGGAAATGCCCGAAAGCGCAACGTGGACACAGCCAAATATTTGAAGGAAAACAGAGGTGTTTTTTGCAAAGTGCCTACCTGTAGATTTTGGCCTGTAGCTCAGCCGCCACCTAGGGAAACCTACCAAACCTGTGCATTTCTGAAAACTAGAGACCTAGGGGAATCCAAGATGGGGTGACTTGTGTGGCTCGGACCAGGTTCTGTTACCCAGAATCCTTTGCAAACCTCAAAATTTGGCTAAAAAAACACATGTTCCTAACATTTCTGTGGCAGAAAGTTCTGGAATCTGAGAGGAGCCACAAATTTCCTTCCACCCAGCGTTCCCCCACGTCTCCCGATAAAAATGATACCTCACTTGTGTGGGTAGGCCTAGCGCCCGCGACAGAAAACGCCCCAAAGCGCAACGTGGACACATCCAAATTTGTGAAGGAAAATAGAGGTGTTTTTTGCAAAGTGCCTACCTGTAGATTTTGGCTTGTAGCTCAGCCGCCACCTAGGGAAACCTACCAAACCTGTGCATTTCTGAAAACTAGAGACCTAGGGGAATCCAAGATGGGGTGACTTGTGTGGCTCGGACCAGGTTCTGTTACCCAGAATCCTTTGCAAACCTCCAAATTTGGCTAAAAAAACACATGTTCCTCACATTTCTGTGGCAGAAAGTTCTGGAATCTGAGAGGAGCCACGAATTTCCTTCCACCCAGCGTTCCCCCACGTCTCCCGATAAAAATGATACCTCACTTGTGTGCGTAGGCCTAGCGCCCGTGACAGGAAATGCCCCAAAGCGCAACGTGGACACAGCCAAATTTTTGAAGGAAAACAGAGGTGTTTTTTGCAAAGTGCCTACCTGTAGATTTTGGCCTGTAGCTCAGCCGCCACCTAGGGAAACCTACCAAACCTGTGCATTTCTGAAAACTAGAGACCTAGGGGAATCCAAGATGGGGTGACTTGTGTGGCTCGGACCAGGTTCTGTTACCCAGAATCCTTTGCAAACCTCAAAATTTGGCTAAAAAAACACATGTTCCTAACATTTCTGTGGCAGAAAGTTCTGGAATCTGAGAGGAGCCACAAATTTCCTTCCACCCAGCGTTGCCCCACATCTCCTGATAAAAATGATACCTCACTTGTGTGCGTAGGCCTAGCGCCCGTGACAGGAAATGCCCCAAAGCGCAACGTGGACACCGCCAAATTTTTGAAGGAAAATAGAGGTGTTTTTTGCAAAGTGCCTACCTGTAGATTTTGGCCTGTAGCTCAGCCGCCACCTAGGGAAACCTACCAAACCTGTGCATTTCTGAAAACTAGAGACCTAGGGGAATCCAAGATGGGGTGACTTGTGTGGCTCGGACCAGGTTCTGTTACCCAGAATCCTTTGCAAACCTCAAAATTTGGCTAAAAAAACACATGTTCCTAATATTTCTGTGGCAGAAAGTTCTGGAATCTGAGAGGAGCCACAAATTTCCTTCCACCCAGCGTTCCCCCACGTCTCCCGATAAAAATGATACCTCACTTGTGTGGGTAGGCCTAGCGCCCGCGACAGGAAACGCCCCAAAGCGCAACGTGGACACATTCAAATTTGTGAAGGAAAACAGAGGTGTTTTTGCAAAGTGCCTACCTGTAGATTTTGGCCTGTAGCTCAGCCGCCACCTAGGGAAACCTACCAAACCTGTGCATTTCTGAAAACTAGAGACCTAGGGGAATCCAAGATGGGGTGACTTGAGTGGCTCGGACCAGGTTCTGTTACCCAGAATCCTTTGCAAACCTCAAAATTTGGCTAAAAAAACACATGTTCCTAACATTTCTGTGGCAGAAAGTTCTGGAATCTGAGAGGAACCACAAATTTCCTTCCACCCAGCGTTCCCCCACGTCTCCCGATAAAAATGATACCTCACTTGTGTGGGTAGGCCTAGCGCCCGCGACAGGAAACGCCCCAAAGCGCAACGTGGACACATTCAAATTTGTGAAGGAAAACAGAGGTGTTTTTGCAAAGTGCCTACCTGTAGATTTTGGACTGTAGCTCAGCCGCCACCTAGGGAAACCTACCAAACCTGTGCATTTCTGAAAACTAGAGACCTAGGGGAATCCAAGATGGGGTGACTTGTGTGGCTCGGACCAGGTTCTGTTACCCAGAATCCTTTGCAAACCTCAAAATTTGGCTAAAAAAACACATGTTCCTCACATTTCTGTGGCAGAAAGTTCTGGAATCTGAGAGGAGCCACGAATTTCCTTCAACCCAGCGTTGCCCCACATCTCCCGATAAAAATGATACCTCACTTGTGTGCGTAGGCCTAGCGCCCGTGACAGGAAATGCCCGAAAGCGCAACGTGGACACAGCCAAATTTTTGAAGGAAAACAGAGGTGTTTTTTGCAAAGTGCCTACCTGTAGATTTTGGCCTGTAGCTCAGCCGCCACCTAGGGAAACCTACCAAACCTGTGCATTTCTGAAAACTAGAGACCTAGGGGAATCCAAGATGGGGTGACTTGTGTGGCTCGGACCAGGTTCTGTTACCCAGAATCCTTTGCAAACCTCAAAATTTGGCTAAAAAAACACATGTTCCTAACATTTCTGTGGCAGAAAGTTCTGGAATCTGAGAGGAGCCACAAATTTCGTTCCACCCAGCGTTCCCCCACGTCTCCCGATAAAAATTATACCTCACTTGTGTGGGTAGGCCTAGCGCCCGCGACAGGAAACGCCCCAAACCGCAACGTGGACACATCCAAATTTGTGAAGGAAAACAGAGGTGTTTTTTGCAAAGTGCCTACCTGTAGATTTTGGCCTGTAGCTCAGCCGCCACCTAGGGAAACCTACCAAACCTGTGCATTTCTGAAAACTAGAGACCTAGGGGAATCCAAGATGGGGTGACTTGTGTGGCTCGGACCAGGTTCTGTTACCCAGAATCCTTTGCAAACCTCAAAATTTGGCTAAAAAAACACATGTTCCTAACATTTCTGTGGCAGAAAGTTCTGGAATCTGAGAGGAGCCACAAATTTCCTTCCACCCAGCGTTCCCCCACGTCTCCCGATAAAAATGATACCTCACTTGTGTGGGTAGGCCTAGCGCCCGCGACAGGAAAAGCCCCAAAGCGCAACGTGGACACATCCAAATTTGTGAAGGAAAACAGAGGTGTTTTTGCAAAGTGCCTACCTGTAGATTTTGGCCTGTAGCTCAGCCGCCACCTAGCGAAACCTACCAAACCTGTGCATTTCTGAAAACTAGAGACCTAGGGGAATCCAAGATGGGGTGACTTGTGTGGCTCGGACCAGGTTCTGTTACCCAGAATCCTTTGCAAACCTCAAAATTTGGCTAAAAAAACACATGTTCCTCACATTTCTGTGGCAGAAAGTTCTGGAATCTGAGAGGAGCCACAAATTTCCTTCCACCCAGCGTTCCCCCACGTCTCCCGATAAAAATGATACCTCACTTGTGTGCGTAGGCCTAGCGCCCGTGACAGGAAATGCCCGAAAGCGCAACGTGGACACATCCAAATTCGTGAAGGAAAACAGAGGTGTTTTTTGCAAAGTACCTACCTGTAGATTTTGGCTTGTAGCTCAGCCGCCACCTAGGGAAACCTACCAAACCTGTGCATTTCTGAAAACTAGAGACCTAGGGGAATCCAAGATGGGGTGACTTGTGTGGCTCGGACCAGGTTCTGTTACCCAGAATCCTTTGCAAACCTCAAAATTTGGCTAAAAAAACACATGTTCCTAACATTTCTGTGGCAGAAAGTTCTGGAATCTGAGAGGAGCCACAAATTTCCTTCCACCCAGCGTTCCCCCACGTCTCCCGATAAAAATGATACCTCACTTGTGTGGGTAGGCCTAGCGCCCGCGACAGAAAACGCCCCAAAGCGCAACGTGGACACATCCAAATTTGTGAAGGAAAATAGAGGTGTTTTTTGCAAAGTGCCTACCTGTAGATTTTGGCTTGTAGCTCAGCCGCCACCTAGGGAAACCTACCAAACCTGTGCATTTCTGAAAACTAGAGACCTAGGGGAATCCAAGATGGGGTGACTTGTGTGGCTCGGACCAGGTTCTGTTACCCAGAATCCTTTGCAAACCTCCAAATTTGGCTAAAAAAACACATGTTCCTCACATTTCTGTGGCAGAAAGTTCTGGAATCTGAGAGGAGCCACGAATTTCCTTCCACCCAGCGTTCCCCCACGTCTCCCGATAAAAATGATACCTCACTTGTGTGCGTAGGCCTAGCGCCCGTGACAGGAAATGCCCCAAAGCGCAACGTGGACACAGCCAAATTTTTGAAGGAAAACAGAGGTGTTTTTTGCAAAGTGCCTACCTGTAGATTTTGGCCTGTAGCTCAGCCGCCACCTAGGGAAACCTACCAAACCTGTGCATTTCTGAAAACTAGAGACCTAGGGGAATCCAAGATGGGGTGACTTGTGTGGCTCGGACCAGGTTCTGTTACCCAGAATCCTTTGCAAACCTCAAAATTTGGCTAAAAAAACACATGTTCCTAACATTTCTGTGGCAGAAAGTTCTGGAATCTGAGAGGAGCCACAAATTTCCTTCCACCCAGCGTTGCCCCACATCTCCTGATAAAAATGATACCTCACTTGTGTGCGTAGGCCTAGCGCCCGTGACAGGAAATGCCCCAAAGCGCAACGTGGACACCGCCAAATTTTTGAAGGAAAATAGAGGTGTTTTTTGCAAAGTGCCTACCTGTAGATTTTGGCCTGTAGCTCAGCCGCCACCTAGGGAAACCTACCAAACCTGTGCATTTCTGAAAACTAGAGACCTAGGGGAATCCAAGATGGGGTGACTTGTGTGGCTCGGACCAGGTTCTGTTACCCAGAATCCTTTGCAAACCTCAAAATTTGGCTAAAAAAACACATGTTCCTAATATTTCTGTGGCAGAAAGTTCTGGAATCTGAGAGGAGCCACAAATTTCCTTCCACCCAGCGTTCCCCCACGTCTCCCGATAAAAATGATACCTCACTTGTGTGGGTAGGCCTAGCGCCCGCGACAGGAAACGCCCCAAAGCGCAACGTGGACACATTCAAATTTGTGAAGGAAAACAGAGGTGTTTTTGCAAAGTGCCTACCTGTAGATTTTGGCCTGTAGCTCAGCCGCCACCTAGGGAAACCTACCAAACCTGTGCATTTCTGAAAACTAGAGACCTAGGGGAATCCAAGATGGGGTGACTTGAGTGGCTCGGACCAGGTTCTGTTACCCAGAATCCTTTGCAAACCTCAAAATTTGGCTAAAAAAACACATGTTCCTCACATTTCTGTGGCAGAAAGTTCTGGAATCTGAGAGGAGCCACAAATTTCCTTCCACCCAGCGTTCCCCCACGTCTCCCGATAAAAATGATACCTCACTTGTGTGCGTAGGCCTAGCGCCCGTGACAGGAAATGCCCGAAAGCGCAACGTGGACACATCCAAATTTGTGAAGGAAAACAGAGGTGTTTTTTGCAAAGTACCTACCTGTAGATTTTGGCTTGTAGCTCAGCCGCCACCTAGGGAAACCTACCAAACCTGTGCATTTCTGAAAACTAGAGACCTAGGGGAATCCACGATGGGGTGACTTGTGTGGCTCGGACCAGGTTCTGTTACCCAGAATCCTTTGCAAACCTCAAAATTTGGCTAAAAATGTTCCTCACATTTCTGTGGCAGAAAGTTCTGGAATCTGAGAGGAGCCACGAATTTCCTTCCACCCAGCGTTGCCCCACATCTCCCGATAAAAATGATACCTCACTTGTGTGCGTAGGCCTAGCGCCCGTGACAGGAAATGCCCCAAAGCTCAACGTGGACACAGCCACATTTTTGAAGGAAAACAGAGGTGTTTTTTGCAAAGTGCCTACCTGTAGATTTTGGCCTGTAGCTCAGCCGCCACCTAGGGAAACCTACCAAACCTGTGCATTTCTGAAAACTAGAGACCTAGGGGAATCCAAGATGGGGTGACTTGTGTGGCTCGGACCAGGTTCTGTTACCCAGAATCCTTTGCAAACCTCAAAATTTGGCTAAAAAAACACATGTTCCTAACATTTCTGTGGCAGAAAGTTCTGGAATCTGAGAGGAACCACAAATTTCCTTCCACCCAGCGTTCCCCCACGTCTCCCGATAAAAATGATACCTCACTTGTGTGGGTAGGCCTAGCGCCCGCGACAGGAAACGCCCCAAAGCGCAACGTGGACACATCAAAATTTGTGAAGGAAAACAGAGTTGTTTTTTGCAAAGTGCCTACCTGTAGATTTTGGCCTGTAGCTCAGCCGCCACCTAGGGAAACCTGCCAAACCTGTGCATTTCTGAAAACTAGAGACCTAGGGGAATCCAAGATGGGGTGACTTGTGTGGCTCGGACCAGGTTCTGTTACCCAGAATCCTTTGCAAACCTCAAAATTTGGCTAAAAAAACACATGTTCCTAACATTTCTGTGGCAGAAAGTTCTGGAATCTGAGAGGAGCCACAAATTTCCTTCCACCCAGCGTTCCCCCACGTCTCCCGATAAAAATGATACCTCACTTGTGTGGGTAGGCCTAGCGCCCGCGACAGGAAACGCCCCAAAGCGCAACGTGGACACATCCAAATTTGTGAAGGAAAACAGAGGTGTTTTTTGCAAAGTGCCTACCTGTAGATTTTGGCTTGTAGCTCAGCCGCCACCTAGGGAAACCTACCAAACCTGTGCATTTCTGAAAACTAGAGACCTAGGGGAATCCACGATGGGGTGACTTGTGTGGCTCGGACCAGGTTCTGTTACCCAGAATCCTTTGCAAACCTCAAAATTTGGCTAAAAATGTTCCTCACATTTCTGTGGCAGAAAGTTCTGGAATCTGAGAGGAGCCACGAATTTCCTTCCACCCAGCGTTGCCCCACATCTCCCGATAAAAATGATACCTCACTTGTGTGCGTAGGCCTAGCGCCCGTGACAGGAAATGCCCCAAAGCGCAACGTGGACACATCCAAATTTGTGAAGGAAAACAGAGGTGTTTTTTGCAAAGTGCCTACCTGTAGATTTTGGCTTGTAGCTCAGCCGCCACCTAGGGAAACCTACCAAACCTGTGCATTTCTGAAAACTAGAGACCTAGGGGAATCCAAGATGGGGTGACTTGTGTGGCTCGGACCAGGTTCTGTTACCCAGAATCCTTTGCAAACCTCAACATTTGGCTAAAAATGTTCCTCACATTTCTGTGGCAGAAAGTTCTGGAATCTGAGAGGAGCCACGAATTTCCTTCCACCCAGCGTTGCCCCACATCTCCCGATAAAAATGATACCTCACTTGTGTGCGTAGGCCTAGCGCCCGTGACAGGAAATGCCCCTAAGCGCAACGTGGACACAGCCAAATTTTTGAAGGAAAACAGAGGTGTTTTTTGCAAAGTGCCTACCTGTAGATTTTGGCCTGTTGCTCAGCCGCCACCTAGGGAAACCTACCAAACCTGTGCATTTCTGAAAACTAGAGACCTAGGGGAATCCAAGATGGGGTGACTTGTGTGGCTCGGACCAGGTTCTGTTACCCAGAATCCTTTGCAAACCTCAAAATTTGGCTAAAAAAACACATGTTCCTAACATTTCTGTGGCAGAAAGTTCTGGAATCTGAGAGGAACCACAAATTTCCTTCCACCCAGCGTTCCCCCACGTCTCCCGATAAAAATGATACCTCACTTGTGTGGGTAGGCCTAGCGCCCGCGACAGGAAACGCCCCAAAGCGCAACGTGGACACAGCCAAATTTTTGAAGGAAAACAGAGGTGTTTTTTGCAAAGTGCCTACCTGTAGATTTTGGCCTGTAGCTCAGCCGCCACCTAGGGAAACCTACCAAACCTGTGCATTTCTGAAAACTAGAGACCTAGGGGAAACCAAGATGGGGTGACTTGTGTGGCTCGGACCAAGTTCTGTTGCCCAGAATCCTTTGCAAACCTCAAAATTTGGCTAAAAAAACACATGTTCCTAACATTTCTGTGGCAGAAAGTTCTGGAATCTGAGAGGAGCCACAAATTTCCTTCCACCCAGCGTTCCCCCACGTCTCCCGATAAAAATGATACCTCACTTGTGTGGGTAGGCCTAGCGCCCGCGACAGGAAACGCCCCAAAGCGCAACGTGGACACATCCAAATTTGTGAAGGAAAACAGAGGTGTTTTTTGCAAAGTGCCTACCTGTAGATTTTGGCCTGTAGCTCAGCCGCCACCTAGGGAAACCTACCAAACCTGTGCATTTCTGAAAACTAGAGACCTAGGGGAATCCAAGATGGGGTGACTTGTGTGGCTCAGACCAGGTTCTGTTACCCAGAATCCTTTGCAAACCTCAAAATTTGGCTAAAAAAACACATGTTCCTCACATTTCTGTGGCAGAAAGTTCTGCAATCTGAGAGGAGCCACAAATTTCCTTCCACCCAGCGTTCCCCCACGTCTCCCGATAAAAATTATACCTCACTTGTGTGGGTAGGCCTAGCGCCCGCGACAGGAAACGCCCCAAAGCGCAATGTGGACACAGACAAATTTTTGAAGGAAAACAGAGGTGTTTTTTGCAAAGTGCCTACCTGTAGATTTTGGCTTGTAGCTCAGCCGCCACCTAGGCAAACCTACCAAACCTGTGCATTTCTGAAAACTAGAGACCTAGGGGAATCCAAGATGGGGTGACTTGTGTGGCTCGGACCAGGTTCTGTTACCCAGAATCCTTTGCAAACCTCAAAATTTGGCTAAAAATGTTCCTCACATTTCTGTGGCAGAAAGTTCTGGAATCTGAGAGGAGCCACGAATTTCCTTCCACCCAGCGTTGCCCCACATCTCCCGATAAAAATGATACCTCACTTGTGTGCGTAGGCCCAGCGCCCGTGACAGGAAATGCCCCAAAGCGCAACGTGGACACAGCCAAATTTTTGAAGGAAAACAGAGGTGTTTTTTGCAAAGTGCCTACCTGTAGATTTTGGCCTGTAGCTCAGCCGCCACCTAGGGAAACCTACCAAACCTGTGCATTTCTGAAAACTAGAGACCTAGGGGAATCCAAGATGGGGTGACTTGTGTGGCTCGGACCAGGTTCTGTTACCCAGAATCCTTTGCAAACCTCAAAATTTGGCTAAAAAAACACATGTTCCTAACATTTCTGTGGCAGAAAGTTCTGGAATCTGAGAGGAACCACAAATTTCCTTCCACCCAGCGTTCCCCCACGTCTCCCGATAAAAATGATACCTCACTTGTGTGGGTAGGCCTAGCGCCCGCGACAGGAAACGCCCCAAAGCGCAACGTGGACACAGCCAAATTTTTGAAGGAAAACAGAGGTGTTTTTTGCAAAGTGCCTACCTGTAGATTTTGGCCTGTAGGTCAGCCGCCACCTAGGGAAACCTACCAAACCTGTGCATTTCTGAAAACTAGAGACCTAGGGGAAACCAAGATGGGGTGACTTGTGTGGCTCGGACCAAGTTCTGTTGCCCAGAATCCTTTGCAAACCTCAAAATTTGGCTAAAAAAACACATGTTCCTAACATTTCTGTGGCAGAAAGTTCTGGAATCTGAGAGGAGCCACAAATTTCCTTCCACCCAGCGTTCCCCCACGTCTCCCGATAAAAATTATACCTCACTTGTGTGGGTAGGCCTAGCGCCCGCGACAGGAAACGCCCCAAAGCGCAACGTGGACACATCCAAATTTGTGAAGGAAAACAGAGGTGTTTTTTGCAAAGTGCCTACCTGTAGATTTTGGCCTGTAGCTCAGCCGCCACCTAGGGAAACCTACCAAACCTGTGCATTTCTGAAAACTAGAGACCTAGGGGAATCCAAGATGGGGTGACTTGTGTGGCTCAGACCAGGTTCTGTTACCCAGAATCCTTTGCAAACCTCAAAATTTGGCTAAAAAAACACATGTTCCTCACATTTCTGTGGCAGAAAGTTCTGCAATCTGAGAGGAGCCACAAATTTCCTTCCACCCAGCGTTCCCCCACGTCTCCCGATAAAAATTATACCTCACTTGTGTGGGTAGGCCTAGCGCCCGCGACAGGAAACGCCCCAAAGCGCAACGTGGACACATCCAAATTTGTGAAGGAAAACAGAGGTGTTTTTTGCAAAGTGCCTACCTGTAGATTTTGGCCTGTAGCTCAGCCGCCACCTAGGGAAACCTACCAAACCTGTGCATTTCTGAAAACTAGAGACCTAGGGGAATCCAAGATGGGGTGACTTGTGTGGCTCGGACCAGGTTCTGTTACCCAGAATCCTTTGCAAACCTCAAAATTTGGCTAAAAAAACACATGTTCCTCACATTTCTGTGGCAGAAAGTTCTGCAATCTGAGAGGAGCCACAAATTTCCTTCCACCCAGCGTTCTCCCACGTCTCCCGATAAAAATTATACCTCACTTGTGTGGGTAGGCCTAGCGCCCGCGACAGGAAACGCCCCAAAGCGCAACGTGGACACATCCAAATTTGTGAAGGAAAACAGAGGTGTTTTTTGCAAAGTGCCTACCTGTAGATTTTGGCCTGTAGCTCAGCCGCCACCTAGGGAAACCTACCAAACCTGTGCATTTCTGAAAACTAGAGACCTAGGGGAATCCAAGATGGGGTGACTTGTGTGGCTCAGACCAGGTTCTGTTACCCAGAATCCTTTGCAAACCTCAAAATTTGGCTAAAAAAACACATGTTCCTCACATTTCTGTGGCAGAAAGTTCTGCAATCTGAGAGGAGCCACAAATTTCCTTCCACCCAGCGTTCCCCCACGTCTCCCGATAAAAATTATACCTCACTTGTGTGGGTAGGCCTAGCGCCCGCGACAGGAAACGCCCCAAAGCGCAACGTGGACACATCCAAATTTGTGAAGGAAAACAGAGGTGTTTTTTGCAAAGTGCCTACCTGTAGATTTTGGCCTGTAGCTCAGCCGCCACCTAGGGAAACCTACCAAACCTGTGCATTTCTGAAAACTAGAGACCTAGGGGAATCCAAGATGGGGTGACTTGTGTGGCTCGGACCAGGTTCTGTTACCCAGAATCCTTTGCAAACCTCAAAATTTGGCTAAAAAAACACATGTTCCTCACATTTCTGTGGCAGAAAGTTCTGCAATCTGAGAGGAGCCACAAATTTCCTTCCACCCAGCGTTCTCCCACGTCTCCCGATAAAAATTATACCTCACTTGTGTGGGTAGGCCTAGCGCCCGCGACAGGAAACGCCCCAAAGCGCAACGTGGACACATCCAAATTTGTGAAGGAAAACAGAGGTGTTTTTTGCAAAGTGACTACCTGTAGATTTTGGCCTGTAGCTCAGCCGCCACCTAGGGAAACCTACCAAACCTGTGCATTTCTGAAAACTAGAGACCTAGGGGAATCCAAGATGGGGTGACTTGTGTGGCTCGGACCAGGTTCTGTTACCCAGAATCCTTTGCAAACCTCTAAATTTGGCTAAAAAAACACATGTTCCTAACATTTCTGTGGAAGAAAGTTCTGGAATCTGAGAGGAGCCACAAATTTCCTTCCACCCAGCGTTCCCCCACGTCTCCCGATAAAAATGATACCTCACTTGTGTGGGTAGGCCTAGCGCCCGCGACAGGAAACGCCCCAAAGCGCAACGTGGACACATCCAAATTTGTGAAGGAAAACAGAGGTGTTTTTGCAAAGTGCCTACCTGTAGATTTTGGCCTGTAGCTCAGCCGCCACCTAGGGAAACCTACCAAACCTGTGCATTTCTGAAAACTAAAGACCTAGGGGAATCCAAGATGGGGTGACTTGTGTGGCTCGGACCAGGTTCTGTTACCCAGAATCCTTTGCAAACCTCAAAATTTGGCTAAAAAAACACATGTTCCTCACATTTCTGTGGCAGAAAGTTCTGGAATCTGAGAGGAGCCACGAATTTCCTTCAACCCAGCGTTGCCCCACATCTCCCGATAAAAATGATACCTCACTTGTGTGCGTAGGCCTAGCGCCCGTGACAGGAAATGCCCGAAAGCGCAACGTGGACACAGCCAAATATTTGAAGGAAAACAGAGGTGTTTTTTGCAAAGTGCCTACCTGTAGATTTTGGCCTGTAGCTCAGCCGCCACCTAGGGAAACCTACCAAACCTGTGCATTTCTGAAAACTAGAGACCTAGGGGAATCCAAGATGGGGTGACTTGTGTGGCTCGGACCAGGTTCTGTTACCCAGAATCCTTTGCAAACCTCAAAATTTGGCTAAAAAAACACATGTTCCTAACATTTCTGTGGCAGAAAGTTCTGGAATCTGAGAGGAGCCACAAATTTCCTTCCACCCAGCGTTCCCCCACGTCTCCCGATAAAAATGATACCTCACTTGTGTGGGTAGGCCTAGCGCCCGCGACAGAAAACGCCCCAAAGCGCAACGTGGACACATCCAAATTTGTGAAGGAAAATAGAGGTGTTTTTTGCAAAGTGCCTACCTGTAGATTTTGGCTTGTAGCTCAGCCGCCACCTAGGGAAACCTACCAAACCTGTGCATTTCTGAAAACTAGAGACCTAGGGGAATCCAAGATGGGGTGACTTGTGTGGCTCGGACCAGGTTCTGTTACCCAGAATCCTTTGCAAACCTCCAAATTTGGCTAAAAAAACACATGTTCCTCACATTTCTGTGGCAGAAAGTTCTGGAATCTGAGAGGAGCCACGAATTTCCTTCCACCCAGCGTTCCCCCACGTCTCCCGATAAAAATGATACCTCACTTGTGTGCGTAGGCCTAGCGCCCGTGACAGGAAATGCCCCAAAGCGCAACGTGGACACAGCCAAATTTTTGAAGGAAAACAGAGGTGTTTTTTGCAAAGTGCCTACCTGTAGATTTTGGCCTGTAGCTCAGCCGCCACCTAGGGAAACCTACCAAACCTGTGCATTTCTGAAAACTAGAGACCTAGGGGAATCCAAGATGGGGTGACTTGTGTGGCTCGGACCAGGTTCTGTTACCCAGAATCCTTTGCAAACCTCAAAATTTGGCTAAAAAAACACATGTTCCTAACATTTCTGTGGCAGAAAGTTCTGGAATCTGAGAGGAGCCACAAATTTCCTTCCACCCAGCGTTGCCCCACATCTCCTGATAAAAATGATACCTCACTTGTGTGCGTAGGCCTAGCGCCCGTGACAGGAAATGCCCCAAAGCGCAACGTGGACACCGCCAAATTTTTGAAGGAAAATAGAGGTGTTTTTTGCAAAGTGCCTACCTGTAGATTTTGGCCTGTAGCTCAGCCGCCACCTAGGGAAACCTACCAAACCTGTGCATTTCTGAAAACTAGAGACCTAGGGGAATCCAAGATGGGGTGACTTGTGTGGCTCGGACCAGGTTCTGTTACCCAGAATCCTTTGCAAACCTCAAAATTTGGCTAAAAAAACACATGTTCCTAATATTTCTGTGGCAGAAAGTTCTGGAATCTGAGAGGAGCCACAAATTTCCTTCCACCCAGCGTTCCCCCACGTCTCCCGATAAAAATGATACCTCACTTGTGTGGGTAGGCCTAGCGCCCGCGACAGGAAACGCCCCAAAGCGCAACGTGGACACATTCAAATTTGTGAAGGAAAACAGAGGTGTTTTTGCAAAGTGCCTACCTGTAGATTTTGGCCTGTAGCTCAGCCGCCACCTAGGGAAACCTACCAAACCTGTGCATTTCTGAAAACTAGAGACCTAGGGGAATCCAAGATGGGGTGACTTGAGTGGCTCGGACCAGGTTCTGTTACCCAGAATCCTTTGCAAACCTCAAAATTTGGCTAAAAAAACACATGTTCCTAACATTTCTGTGGCAGAAAGTTCTGGAATCTGAGAGGAACCACAAATTTCCTTCCACCCAGCGTTCCCCCACGTCTCCCGATAAAAATGATACCTCACTTGTGTGGGTAGGCCTAGCGCCCGCGACAGGAAACGCCCCAAAGCGCAACGTGGACACATTCAAATTTGTGAAGGAAAACAGAGGTGTTTTTGCAAAGTGCCTACCTGTAGATTTTGGACTGTAGCTCAGCCGCCACCTAGGGAAACCTACCAAACCTGTGCATTTCTGAAAACTAGAGACCTAGGGGAATCCAAGATGGGGTGACTTGTGTGGCTCGGACCAGGTTCTGTTACCCAGAATCCTTTGCAAACCTCAAAATTTGGCTAAAAAAACACATGTTCCTCACATTTCTGTGGCAGAAAGTTCTGGAATCTGAGAGGAGCCACGAATTTCCTTCAACCCAGCGTTGCCCCACATCTCCCGATAAAAATGATACCTCACTTGTGTGCGTAGGCCTAGCGCCCGTGACAGGAAATGCCCGAAAGCGCAACGTGGACACAGCCAAATTTTTGAAGGAAAACAGAGGTGTTTTTTGCAAAGTGCCTACCTGTAGATTTTGGCCTGTAGCTCAGCCGCCACCTAGGGAAACCTACCAAACCTGTGCATTTCTGAAAACTAGAGACCTAGGGGAATCCAAGATGGGGTGACTTGTGTGGCTCGGACCAGGTTCTGTTACCCAGAATCCTTTGCAAACCTCAAAATTTGGCTAAAAAAACACATGTTCCTAACATTTCTGTGGCAGAAAGTTCTGGAATCTGAGAGGAGCCACAAATTTCGTTCCACCCAGCGTTCCCCCACGTCTCCCGATAAAAATTATACCTCACTTGTGTGGGTAGGCCTAGCGCCCGCGACAGGAAACGCCCCAAACCGCAACGTGGACACATCCAAATTTGTGAAGGAAAACAGAGGTGTTTTTTGCAAAGTGCCTACCTGTAGATTTTGGCCTGTAGCTCAGCCGCCACCTAGGGAAACCTACCAAACCTGTGCATTTCTGAAAACTAGAGACCTAGGGGAATCCAAGATGGGGTGACTTGTGTGGCTCGGACCAGGTTCTGTTACCCAGAATCCTTTGCAAACCTCAAAATTTGGCTAAAAAAACACATGTTCCTAACATTTCTGTGGCAGAAAGTTCTGGAATCTGAGAGGAGCCACAAATTTCCTTCCACCCAGCGTTCCCCCACGTCTCCCGATAAAAATGATACCTCACTTGTGTGGGTAGGCCTAGCGCCCGCGACAGGAAAAGCCCCAAAGCGCAACGTGGACACATCCAAATTTGTGAAGGAAAACAGAGGTGTTTTTGCAAAGTGCCTACCTGTAGATTTTGGCCTGTAGCTCAGCCGCCACCTAGCGAAACCTACCAAACCTGTGCATTTCTGAAAACTAGAGACCTAGGGGAATCCAAGATGGGGTGACTTGTGTGGCTCGGACCAGGTTCTGTTACCCAGAATCCTTTGCAAACCTCAAAATTTGGCTAAAAAAACACATGTTCCTCACATTTCTGTGGCAGAAAGTTCTGGAATCTGAGAGGAGCCACAAATTTCCTTCCACCCAGCGTTCCCCCACGTCTCCCGATAAAAATGATACCTCACTTGTGTGCGTAGGCCTAGCGCCCGTGACAGGAAATGCCCGAAAGCGCAACGTGGACACATCCAAATTCGTGAAGGAAAACAGAGGTGTTTTTTGCAAAGTACCTACCTGTAGATTTTGGCTTGTAGCTCAGCCGCCACCTAGGGAAACCTACCAAACCTGTGCATTTCTGAAAACTAGAGACCTAGGGGAATCCAAGATGGGGTGACTTGTGTGGCTCGGACCAGGTTCTGTTACCCAGAATCCTTTGCAAACCTCAAAATTTGGCTAAAAAAACACATGTTCCTAACATTTCTGTGGCAGAAAGTTCTGGAATCTGAGAGGAGCCACAAATTTCCTTCCACCCAGCGTTCCCCCACGTCTCCCGATAAAAATGATACCTCACTTGTGTGGGTAGGCCTAGCGCCCGCGACAGAAAACGCCCCAAAGCGCAACGTGGACACATCCAAATTTGTGAAGGAAAATAGAGGTGTTTTTTGCAAAGTGCCTACCTGTAGATTTTGGCTTGTAGCTCAGCCGCCACCTAGGGAAACCTACCAAACCTGTGCATTTCTGAAAACTAGAGACCTAGGGGAATCCAAGATGGGGTGACTTGTGTGGCTCGGACCAGGTTCTGTTACCCAGAATCCTTTGCAAACCTCCAAATTTGGCTAAAAAAACACATGTTCCTCACATTTCTGTGGCAGAAAGTTCTGGAATCTGAGAGGAGCCACGAATTTCCTTCCACCCAGCGTTCCCCCACGTCTCCCGATAAAAATGATACCTCACTTGTGTGCGTAGGCCTAGCGCCCGTGACAGGAAATGCCCCAAAGCGCAACGTGGACACAGCCAAATTTTTGAAGGAAAACAGAGGTGTTTTTTGCAAAGTGCCTACCTGTAGATTTTGGCCTGTAGCTCAGCCGCCACCTAGGGAAACCTACCAAACCTGTGCATTTCTGAAAACTAGAGACCTAGGGGAATCCAAGATGGGGTGACTTGTGTGGCTCGGACCAGGTTCTGTTACCCAGAATCCTTTGCAAACCTCAAAATTTGGCTAAAAAAACACATGTTCCTAACATTTCTGTGGCAGAAAGTTCTGGAATCTGAGAGGAGCCACAAATTTCCTTCCACCCAGCGTTGCCCCACATCTCCTGATAAAAATGATACCTCACTTGTGTGCGTAGGCCTAGCGCCCGTGACAGGAAATGCCCCAAAGCGCAACGTGGACACCGCCAAATTTTTGAAGGAAAATAGAGGTGTTTTTTGCAAAGTGCCTACCTGTAGATTTTGGCCTGTAGCTCAGCCGCCACCTAGGGAAACCTACCAAACCTGTGCATTTCTGAAAACTAGAGACCTAGGGGAATCCAAGATGGGGTGACTTGTGTGGCTCGGACCAGGTTCTGTTACCCAGAATCCTTTGCAAACCTCAAAATTTGGCTAAAAAAACACATGTTCCTAATATTTCTGTGGCAGAAAGTTCTGGAATCTGAGAGGAGCCACAAATTTCCTTCCACCCAGCGTTCCCCCACGTCTCCCGATAAAAATGATACCTCACTTGTGTGGGTAGGCCTAGCGCCCGCGACAGGAAACGCCCCAAAGCGCAACGTGGACACATTCAAATTTGTGAAGGAAAACAGAGGTGTTTTTGCAAAGTGCCTACCTGTAGATTTTGGCCTGTAGCTCAGCCGCCACCTAGGGAAACCTACCAAACCTGTGCATTTCTGAAAACTAGAGACCTAGGGGAATCCAAGATGGGGTGACTTGAGTGGCTCGGACCAGGTTCTGTTACCCAGAATCCTTTGCAAACCTCAAAATTTGGCTAAAAAAACACATGTTCCTAACATTTCTGTGGCAGAAAGTTCTGGAATCTGAGAGGAACCACAAATTTCCTTCCACCCAGCGTTCCCCCACGTCTCCCGATAAAAATGATACCTCACTTGTGTGGGTAGGCCTAGCGCCCGCGACAGGAAACGCCCCAAAGCGCAACGTGGACACATTCAAATTTGTGAAGGAAAACAGAGGTGTTTTTGCAAAGTGCCTACCTGTAGATTTTGGACTGTAGCTCAGCCGCCACCTAGGGAAACCTACCAAACCTGTGCATTTCTGAAAACTAGAGACCTAGGGGAATCCAAGATGGGGTGACTTGTGTGGCTCGGACCAGGTTCTGTTACCCAGAATCCTTTGCAAACCTCAAAATTTGGCTAAAAAAAACACATGTTCCTCACATTTCTGTGGCAGAAAGTTCTGGAATCTGAGAGGAGCCACAAATTTCCTTCAACCCAGCGTTGCCCCACATCTCCCGATAAAAATGATACCTCACTTGTGTGCGTAGGCCTAGCGCCCGTGACAGGAAATGCCCGAAAGCGCAACGTGGACACAGCCAAATTTTTGAAGGAAAACAGAGGTGTTTTTTGCAAAGTGCCTACCTGTAGATTTTGGCCTGTAGCTCAGCCGCCACCTAGGGAAACCTACCAAACCTGTGCATTTCTGAAAACTAGAGACCTAGGGGAATCCAAGATGGGGTGACTTGTGTGGCTCGGACCAGGTTCTGTTACCCAGAATCCTTTGCAAACCTCAAAATTTGGCTAAAAAAACACATGTTCCTAACATTTCTGTGGCAGAAAGTTCTGGAATCTGAGAGGAGCCACAAATTTCCTTCCACCCAGCGTTCCCCCACGTCTCCCGATAAAAATTATACCTCACTTGTGTGGGTAGGCCTAGCGCCCGCGACAGGAAACGCCCCAAACCGCAACGTGGACACATCCAAATTTGTGAAGGAAAACAGAGGTGTTTTTTGCAAAGTGCCTACCTGTAGATTTTGGCCTGTAGCTCAGCCGCCACCTAGGGAAACCTACCAAACCTGTGCATTTCTGAAAACTAGAGACCTAGGGGAATCCAAGATGGGGTGACTTGTGTGGCTCGGACCAGGTTCTGTTACCCAGAATCCTTTGCAAACCTCAAAATTTGGCTAAAAAAACACATGTTCCTAACATTTCTGTGGCAGAAAGTTCTGGAATCTGAGAGGAGCCACAAATTTCCTTCCACCCAGCGTTCCCCCACGTCTCCCGATAAAAATGATACCTCACTTGTGTGGGTAGGCCTAGCGCCCGCGACAGGAAAAGCCCCAAAGCGCAACGTGGACACATCCAAATTTGTGAAGGAAAACAGAGGTGTTTTTGCAAAGTGCCTACCTGTAGATTTTGGCCTGTAGCTCAGCCGCCACCTAGCGAAACCTACCAAACCTGTGCATTTCTGAAAACTAGAGACCTAGGGGAATCCAAGATGGGGTGACTTGTGTGGCTCGGACCAGGTTCTGTTACCCAGAATCCTTTGCAAACCTCAAAATTTGGCTAAAAAAACACATGTTCCTCACATTTCTGTGGCAGAAAGTTCTGGAATCTGAGAGGAGCCACAAATGTCCTTCCACCCAGCGTTCCCCCACGTCTCCCGATAAAAATGATACCTCACTTGTGTGCGTAGGCCTAGCGCCCGTGACAGGAAATGCCCGAAAGCGCAACGTGGACACATCCAAATTCGTGAAGGAAAACAGAGGTGTTTTTTGCAAAGTACCTACCTGTAGATTTTGGCTTGTAGCTCAGCCGCCACCTAGGGAAACCTACCAAACCTGTGCATTTCTGAAAACTAGAGACCTAGGGGAATCCACGATGGGGTGACTTGTGTGGCTCGGACCAGGTTCTGTTACCCAGAATCCTTTGCAAACCTCAAAATTTGGCTAAAAATGTTCCTCACATTCTGTGGCAGAAAGTTCTGGAATCTGAGAGGAGCCACGAATTTCCTTCCACCCAGCGTTGCCCCACATCTCCCGATAAAAATGATACCTCACTTGTGTGCGTAGGCCTAGCGCCCGTGACAGGAAATGCCCCAAAGCGCAACGTGGACACAGCCAAATTTTTGAAGGAAAACAGAGGTGTTTTTTGCAAAGTGCCTACCTGTAGATTTTGGCCTGTAGCTCAGCCGCCACCTAGGGAAACCTACCAAACCTGTGCATTTCTGAAAACTAGAGACCTAGGGGAATCCAAGATGGGGTGACTTGTGTGGCTCGGACCAGGTTCTGTTACCCAGAATCCTTTGCAAACCTCAAAATTTGGCTAAAAAAACACATGTTCCTAACATTTCTGTGGCAGAAAGTTCTGGAATCTGAGAGGAACCACAAATTTCCTTCCACCCAGCGTTCCCCCACGTCTCCCGATAAAAATGATACCTCACTTGTGTGGGTAGGCCTAGCGCCCGCGACAGGAAACGCCCCAAAGCGCAACGTGGACACATCAAAATTTGTGAAGGAAAACAGAGTTGTTTCTTGCAAAGTGCCTACCTGTAGATTTTGGCCTGTAGCTCAGCCGCCACCTAGGGAAACCTGCCAAACCTGTGCATTTCTGAAAACTAGAGACCTAGGGGAATCCAAGATGGGGTGACTTGTGTGGCTCGGACCAGGTTCTGTTACCAAGAATCCTTTGCAAACCTCAAAATTTGGCTAAAAAAACACATGTTCCTAACATTTCTGTGGCAGAAAGTTCTGGAATCTGAGAGGAGCCACAAATTTCCTTCCACCCAGCGTTCCCCCACGTCTCCCGATAAAAATGATACCTCACTTGTGTGGGTAGGCCTAGCGCCCGCGACAGGAAACGCCCCAAAGCGCAACGTGGACACATCCAAATTTGTGAAGGAAAACAGAGGTGTTTTTTGCAAAGTGCCTACCTGTAGATTTTGGCTTGTAGCTCAGCCGCCACCTAGGGAAACCTACCAAACCTGTGCATTTCTGAAAACTAGAGACCTAGGGGAATCCACGATGGGGTGACTTGTGTGGCTCGGACCAGGTTCTGTTACCCAGAATCCTTTGCAAACCTCAAAATTTGGCTAAAAATGTTCCTCACATTTCTGTGGCAGAAAGTTCTGGAATCTGAGAGGAGCCACGAATTTCCTTCCACCCAGCGTTGCCCCACATCTCCCGATAAAAATGATACCTCACTTGTGTGCGTAGGCCTAGCGCCCGTGACAGGAAATGCCCCAAAGCGCAACGTGGACACATCCAAATTTGTGAAGGAAAACAGAGGTGTTTTTTGCAAAGTGCCTACCTGTAGATTTTGGCTTGTAGCTCAGCCGCCACCTAGGGAAACCTACCAAACCTGTGCATTTCTGAAAACTAGAGACCTAGGGGAATCCAAGATGGGGTGACTTGTGTGGCTCGGACCAGGTTCTGTTACCCAGAATCCTTTGCAAACCTCAAAATTTGGCTAAAAATGTTCCTCACATTTCTGTGGCAGAAAGTTCTGGAATCTGAGAGGAGCCACGAATTTCCTTCCACCCAGCGTTGCCCCACATCTCCCGATAAAAATGATACCTCACTTGTGTGCGTAGGCCTAGCGCCCGTGACAGGAAATGCCCCAAAGCGCAACGTGGACACAGCCAAATTTTTGAAGGAAAACAGAGGTGTTTTTTGCAAAGTGCCTACCTGTAGATTTTGGCCTGTTGCTCAGCCGCCACCTAGGGAAACCTACCAAACCTGTGCATTTCTGAAAACTAGAGACCTAGGGGAATCCAAGATGGGGTGACTTGTGTGGCTCGGACCAGGTTCTGTTACCCAGAATCCTTTGCAAACCTCAAAATTTGGCTAAAAAAACACATGTTCCTAACATTTCTGTGGCAGAAAGTTCTGGAATCTGAGAGGAACCACAAATTTCCTTCCACCCAGCGTTCCCCCACGTCTCCCGATAAAAATGATACCTCACTTGTGTGGGTAGGCCTAGCGCCCGCGACAGGAAACGCCCCAAAGCGCAACGTGGACACAGCCAAATTTTTGAAGGAAAACAGAGGTGTTTTTTGCAAAGTGCCTACCTGTAGATTTTGGCCTGTAGCTCAGCCGCCACCTAGGGAAACCTACCAAACCTGTGCATTTCTGAAAACTAGAGACCTAGGGGAAACCAAGATGGGGTGACTTGTGTGGCTCGGACCAAGTTCTGTTGCCCAGAATCCTTTGCAAACCTCAAAATTTGGCTAAAAAAAACACATGTTCCTAACATTTCTGTGGCAGAAAGTTCTGGAATCTGAGAGGAGCCACAAATTTCCTTCCACCCAGCGTTCCCCCACGTCTCCCGATAAAAATGATACCTCACTTGTGTGGGTAGGCCTAGCGCCCGCGACAGGAAACGCCCCAAAGCGCAACGTGGACACATCCAAATTTGTGAAGGAAAACAGAGGTGTTTTTTGCAAAGTGCCTACCTGTAGATTTTGGCCTGTAGCTCAGCCGCCACCTAGGGAAACCTACCAAACCTGTGCATTTCTGAAAACTAGAGACCTAGGGGAATCCAAGATGGGGTGACTTGTGTGGCTCAGACCAGGTTCTGTTACCCAGAATCCTTTGCAAACCTCAAAATTTGGCTAAAAAAACACATGTTCCTCACATTTCTGTGGCAGAAAGTTCTGCAATCTGAGAGGAGCCACAAATTTCCTTCCACCCAGCGTTCCCCCACGTCTCCCGATAAAAATTATACCTCACTTGTGTGGGTAGGCCTAGCGCCCGCGACAGGAAACGCCCCAAAGCGCAATGTGGACACAGACAAATTTTTGAAGGAAAACAGAGGTGTTTTTTGCAAAGTGCCTACCTGTAGATTTTGGCTTGTAGCTCAGCCGCCACCTAGGGAAACCTACCAAACCTGTGCATTTCTGAAAACTAGAGACCTAGGGGAATCCAAGATGGGGTGACTTGTGTGGCTCGGACCAGGTTCTGTTACCCAGAATCCTTTGCAAACCTCAAAATTTGGCTAAAAATGTTCCTCACATTTCTGTGGCAGAAAGTTCTGGAATCTGAGAGGAGCCACGAATTTCCTTCCACCCAGCGTTGCCCCACATCTCCCGATAAAAATGATACCTCACTTGTGTGCGTAGGCCCAGCGCCCGTGACAGGAAATGCCCCAAAGCGCAACGTGGACACAGCCAAATTTTTGAAGGAAAACAGAGGTGTTTTTTGCAAAGTGCCTACCTGTAG
Source organism: Pleurodeles waltl (assembly GCF_031143425.1). Classification (NCBI taxonomy): domain Eukaryota; kingdom Metazoa; phylum Chordata; class Amphibia; order Caudata; family Salamandridae; genus Pleurodeles; species Pleurodeles waltl. Next base: position 26,761 of record NW_027150354.1, read on the forward strand.
ATTTTGGCCTGTAGCTCAGCCGCCACCTAGGGAAACCTACCAAACCTGTGCATTTCTGAAAACTAGAGACCTAGGGGAATCCAAGATGGGGTGACTTGTGTGGCTCGGACCAGGTTCTGTTACCCAGAATCCTTTGCAAACCTCAAAATTTGGCTAAAAAAACACATGTTCCTAACATTTCTGTGGCAGAAAGTTCTGGAATCTGAGAGGAACCACAAATTTCCTTCCACCCAGCGTTCCCCCACGTCTCCCGATAAAAATGATACCTCACTTGTGTGGGTAGGCCTAGCGCCCGCGACAGGAAACGCCCCAAAGCGCAACGTGGACACAGCCAAATTTTTGAAGGAAAACAGAGGTGTTTTTTGCAAAGTGCCTACCTGTAGATTTTGGCCTGTAGGTCAGCCGCCACCTAGGGAAACCTACCAAACCTGTGCATTTCTGAAAACTAGAGACCTAGGGAAAACCAAGATGGGGTGACTTGTGTGGCTCGGACCAAGTTCTGTTGCCCAGAATCCTTTGCAAACCTCAAAATTTGGCTAAAAAAACACATGTTCCTAACATTTCTGAGGCAGAAAGTTCTGGAATCTGAGAGGAGCCACAAATTTCCTTCCACCCAGCGTTCCCCCACGTCTCCCGATAAAAATTATACCTCACTTGTGAGGTTAGGACTAGCGCCCGCGACAGGAAACGCCCCAAAGCGCAACGTGGACACATCCAAATTTGTGAAGGAAAACAGAGGTGTTTTTTGCAAAGTGACTACCTGTAGATTTTGGCCTGTAGCTCAGCCGCCACCTAGGGAAACCTACCAAACCTGTGCATTTCTGAAAACTAGAGACCTAGGGGAATCCAAGATGGGGTGACTTGTGTGGCTCGGACCAGGTTCTGTTACCCAGAATCCTTTGCAAACCTCTAAATTTGGCTAAAAAAACACATGTTCCTAACATTTCTGTGGAAGAAAGTTCTGGAATCTGAGAGGAGCCACAAATTTCCTTCC
>NW_027150355.1:0-27015 GCF_031143425.1 Pleurodeles waltl
GCTTCCCAAATAGTTTTAATAATAACATATAGTTCAAATAATAAATAATTATTATATTTCACTTATATGCAACAATAATTATATGATGAGAGGATTGATTTTTATTTTTTTAAGCTCAAAGTTTTGCGGTTTTCATATCTTTTACCTCTCCATGATGTGGAAACAAAACGTACCATTAATGAGAATACTAATCCTTTCCATTTTACTGCTGCTTTAGGTCTGCTGGAACAATAATGTCCTCTAATCAAAATCTGATGCCACCTGTAGCTTATTTCAGATTGGTAAAGGTTCTTGCTTTAGTACTATTTTGTTCAATAACGTTCTTTCATCGCCACATTTATGTCTTATTCTTGATATATATCATTCAATCCGTTGTGGTAGCAGTCTGTTTACAGACCACTGAAACTTTCTTGGTATATGTACTGAGTTCAAAGAAGACTCTGCAGTGGAGGTGTGACATTAGCGTGTCAATGGGGTTGGGGATCTCCCTGGTTCCACTGTTTTTATCTACCTGAATGTTTGTAGATCTAAAAGTCAGAGTCTCATGCATAGCACTCTGCAATACTCAATTTTTCGAATTACATCTGCTTGTAGATGAGATAGAAATGGCATGATGTCTGTCAGCAATGTAAGTTGGAGTAGCTCTGAGAGGGGTATATCTGCAAGATACGTAACCCAATTGGGTTCCATCATTGCTTTGGCTGCAAGGCTTACCATATGTAAACCCTCTTCCTCCATAATTGCTCCATGTGCACCCTTAATCAAGCTGTGTGCTTGATGACTTTGGGCGGCTCTTCTTTTGGAATAGGTGTACTTTCGCCAGTCTGTCTCAAGGGTATTTAAGTGCTGCGCTCCCTTCTAGAACCTCCAAACAAGTCTCATTGGTCAGTTGCATATGCAACTGATGGTAGTCAAGCTCCAAGTCTTCAGGCACATCCAAATGAGGCATTTTTCTCAATTCTACTTGCTCAATATATTGGAAACTATGAACACCAAAAGGACTCTGCCACCAGCATCATCAGGAGTATCCCTTTATAGACAATAAGGTCCCTCTCAATTGATGGTTTAAATATTACATTTTTTAGTTATGTCTTTCTGAGGTCAACACTCTTCCGTTACTATTGACATTTTTGAATAAAAATTACTTTCATATTGTCATCCAGGGTTGAATGAAATTAAATTGATGTAATTCAAAGGGTCTACATGATAGAAGCTGATGGCTTAGCCCCGGTTTTAATGTCCTGAGGGTATCTTTATTTGGGTTTCCACCTTGGATGTTATACCCCACCAGCTCCTGCTGCAAAGACCTTGGAGCAATGTTTTGGGCTTGGTTTTCATGGCGGTATCCTTTGACACAGGATACAAAATAAAGCCATTATGAATTTCCATTGCTGATAGTCACCATGCCATATCTGCCTCAGAACAAGCAAATCAAGCTGCTCAGAACATTCTTTTCTCCAAGATCGAACACAGCGATATGCTTCCCATAGGCCGTCTTCCACAATCTCTAGGATGAGCCCAATGATATGTGACAGTGGAGCTAGGGTGATCTTCAAACTCATGATTCATTAGTATACTAAATTGTAGGTGGAGGTTCGGCATTAGTAAGGCTTTTCTTAGTTCAGAGTCATATGAGGGGTTGTACTAGATCTCAAGTGTGAGAATTACTTGCATAGTGGCATAGCTTGCCATGTGCATTAAGACAAAATTTTAATTTTTAAAATAGAATATAGAAAGAAGGATTAGAATCACACGTCCCAAAAATTATTTAAGCTTGTAATTTTCCCAAAATTAACAACGAGTGAAACGTTTAACTCACCACTTTTTAATAATACCTTACTTTTCAGAATAGAAATATACGTAATATAAATTCAGGAAGAGGGGAAGTAGTTACAGAATGATATGTAATAAGGAGATGACTGAGAACAAAAAAGAGTTTGGGAAAGCTATAGTAAAAAGCGCAAACCTGATACAGATAAAAAGCCAAATGTCCTTAATGTTCCTTGCCTAGCTTTCTAAATGTTTGGCTGTAGTGCATAGATACCACTAAACTATTAATTGAAGAAAATTGAGTGCTGGAAATATACTGGTGAAATGTGAAGATGAGGGTATGTGTGTGTCTGCCTTCGTTTGTACAGCACTTCACAAAATTAAAAAGAAACATCTGTGGGGTCTTTTTCAAGGGCAAGAAAAAGAGGACAACAGTGAAAATGGCATATTTTCTAAGAAAAATGCATTCAACAAACACTTTTCAAGGTTAGTAAATTAAAGAAAGCTTTTTAACCACCCGATTGATATTAAGTAGATCTAGCGATAATGATCTAGGCACTGGCACTATGTTGGAGTAAGTCTCAATTAAGTTTGATTTACACTTTGACTATTGCTTGCCTGTATTTTAAAATATCAAACATTACATGTGCATTTAAATGCTTCCCAAATAGTTTTAATAATAACATATAGTTCAAATAATGAATAATTATTATATATCACTAATATGCAACAAAAATTATATGATGAGAGGATTGATTTTTATTTTTTTAAGCTCAAAGTTTTGTGGTTTTCATATCTTTTACCTCTCCATGATGGGGAAACAAAACGTACCATTAATGAGAATACTAATCCTTTCCATTTTACTGCTGCTTTAGGTCTGTTGGAACAATAATGTCCTCTAATCAAAATCTGATGCCACCTGTAGCTTATTTCAGATTGGTAAAGGTTCTTGCTTTAGTACTATTTTGTTCAATAACGTTCTTTCATCGCAATATTTATGTCTTATTCATGATATATGTCATTCATTCCGTTATGGTAGCAGTCTGTTTACAGACCACTGAAACCTTCTTGGTATATGTACTGAGTTCAAAGAAGACTCTGCAGTGGAGGTGTGACATTAGCGTGTCAATGGGGTTGGGGATCTCCCTGGTTCCACTGTTTTTATCTACCTGAATGTTTGTAGATCTAAAAGTCAGAGTCTCATGCATAGCACTCTGCAATACTCAATTATTCGAATGACATCTGCTCGTAGATGAGATAGAAATGGCATGATGTCTGTCAGCAGTGTAAGTTGGAGTATCTCTTACAGTGGTATCTCTGCAAGATACGTAACCCTATTGGGTTCCATCATTGCTTTGGCTGCAAGGCTTACCATATGTAAACCCTCTTCCTCCATAATTGCTCCATGTGCACCCTTAATCAAGCTGTGTGCTTGATGACTTTGGGCGGCTCTTCATTTGGAAAAGGTGTACATTCGCCAGTCTGTCTCAAGGGTATTTAAGTGCTGCGCTTCCTTCTAGAACTTCCAAACAAGTCTCATTGGTCAGTTGCATATGCAACTGATGGTAGTCAAGCTCCAAGTCTTCAGGCACATCCAAATGAGGCACTTTTCTCAATTCTACTTGCTCAATATATTGGAAACTATGAACACTAAAAGGACTCTGCCACCAGCATCACCAGGAGTATCCCTTTATAGACAATAAGGTCCCTCTCAATTGATGGTTTAAAGATTAAATTTTTTAGTTATGTCTTTCTGAGGTCAACACTCTTCCCTTACTATTGACATTTTTGAATAAAAATGACTTTCATATTGTCATCCAGGGTTGAATGAAATAAAATTGATGTGATTCAAAGGGTCTACATGATAGAAGCTGATGGCTTAGCCCCGGTTTTAATGTCCTGAGGGTCTCTTTATTTGGGTTTCCACCTTGGATGTTATACCCCACCAGCTCCTGCTGCAAAGAGCTTGGAGCAATGTTTTGGGCTTGGTTTTCATGGCGGTATCCTTTGACACAGGATACAAAATAAAGCCATTATGAATTTCCATTGCTGATAGTCACCATGCCATATCTGCCTCAGAACAAGCAAATCAATCTGCTCAGAACATTCTTTTCTCCAAGATCGAACACAGCGATATGCTTCCCATAGGCCGTCTTCCGCAATCTCTAGGATGAGCCCAATGATATGTGACAGTGGAGCTAGGGTGATCTTCAAACTCATGATTCATTAGTATACTAAATTGTAGGTGGAGGTTCAGCATTAGTAAGGCTTTTCTTAGTTCAGAGCCATATGAGGGGTTGTACTAGATCTCAAGTGTAAGAATTGCTTGCATAGTGGTATAGCTTGCCATGTGCATTAAGACAAAAAAAATATTTTTAAAATAGAATATTGAAAGAAGGATTAGAATCATACGTCCCAAAAATTATTTAAGGTTGTAATTTTCCCAAAATTAACAATTAGTGAAACGTTTAACTCACCACTTTTTAATAATACCTTACTTTTCAGAATAGAAATATACGTAATATAAATTCAGGAAGAGGGTTTACAGAATGATATGTAATAAGGAGATAACTGAGAACAAAAAAGAGTTTGGGAAAGCTATAGTAAAAAGCGCAAAACTGATACAGATAAAAAGCCAAATGTCCTTAATGTTCCTTGCCTAGCTTTCTAAATGTTTGGCTATAGTGCATAGATACCACTAAACTATTAATTGAAGAAAATTGAGTGCTGGAAATATACTGGTGAAATGTGAAGATGAGGGTATGTGTGTGTCTGCCTTCGTTTGTACAGCACCTCACAAAATTAAAAAGAAACATCTGTGGGGTCTTTTTCAAGGGCAAGAAAAAGAGGACAACAGTGAAAATGGCATATTTTCTAAGAAAAACGCATTCAACAAACACTTTTCAAGGTCAGTAAATTAAAGAAAGCTTTTTAACCACCCGATTGATATTAAGTAGATCTAGCGATAATGATCTAGGCACTGGCACTATGTTGGAGTGAGTCTCAATTAAGTTTGATTTACACTTTGACTATTGCTTGCCTGTATTTTAAAATATCAAACATTACATGTGCATTTAAATGCTTCCCAAATAGTTTTAATAATAACATATAGTTCAAATAATAAATAATTATTATATTTCACTTATATGCAACAATAATTATATGATGAGAGGATTGATTTTTTTTTTTTTAAGCTCAAAGTTTTGCGGTTTTCATATCTTTTACCTCTCCATGATGTGGAAACAAAACGTACCATTAATGAGAATACTAATCCTTTCCATTTTACTGCTGCTTTAGGTCTGTTGGAACAATAATGTCCTCTAATCAAAATCTGATGCCACCTGTAGCTTATTTCAGATTGGTAAAGGTTCTTGCTTTAGTACTATTTTGTTCAATAACGTTCTTTCATCGCCACATTTATGTCTTATTCTTGATATATATCATTCAATCCGTTGTGGTAGCAGTCAGCAACCTCGGCTTCATCTTGGACCCCCTTCTCACCATGACCAAGCAAGTCAACGCTGTGTCCTCCGCCTGCTTCCTCACCCTCCGCATGCTCCGCAAGATCTTCCGCTGGATCCCCGCCGACACCAGAAAAACCGTGACCCACGCCCTCGTCACGAGCCGCCTGGACTACGGCAACACCCTCTACGCTGGGACCACCGCCAAACTCCAAAATCGCCTGCAACGCATTCAAAACGCCTCAGCCCGCCTCATCCTCGACGTACTCCGCAACAGCCACATCTCCGCACACCTGAGACACCTGCATTGGCTCCCAGTCAGCAAAAGGATCACCTTCCGACTTCTCACCCACGCACACAAAGCCCTCCACGACAAGGGACCGGAATACATCAACAGACGGCTCAACTTCTACGTCCCCACCCGCCCCCTCTGCTCCTCTGGCCTCGCACTCGCCGCCGTCCCTCGCATCCGACGTTCCACGGCGGGTGGGAGATCTTTCTCCTTCCTGGCGGCCAAGACCTGGAACTCCCTCCCCACCAGCCTCAGGACCACCCAGGACCACTCCGCTTTCCGGAGACTCCTAAAGACCTGGCTGTTCGAGCAGCGATAACCACCCCCTTTGTCCCTAGCGCCTTGAGACCCGCACGGGTGAGTAGCGCGCTTTATAAATGCTAATGATTTGATTTGATTTGATTTGTTTACAGACCACTGAAACCTTCTTGGTATATGTACTGAGTTCAAAGAAGACTCTGCAGTGGAGGTGTGACATTAGCGTGTCAATGGGGTTGGGGATCTCCCTGGTTCCACTGTTTTTATCTACCTGAATGTTTGTAGATCTAAAAGTCAGAGTCTCATGCATAGCACTCTGCAATACTCAATTTTTCGAATGACATCTGCTCGTAGATGAGATAGAAATGGCATGATGTCTGTCAGCAATGTAAGTTGGAGTAGCTCTGAGAGGGGTATCTCTGCAAGATACGTAACCCTATTGGGTTCCATCATTGCTTTGGCTGCAAGGCTTACCATATGTAAACCCTCTTCCTCCATAATTGCTCCATGTGCACCCTTAATCAAGCTGTGTGCTTGATGACTTTGGGCGGCTCTTCTTTTGGAATAGGTGTACTTTCGCCAGTCTGTCTCAAGGGTATTTAAGTGCTGCGCTCCCTTCTAGAACCTCCAAACAAGTCTCATTGGTCAGTTGCATATGCAACTGATGGTAGTCAAGCTCCAAGTCTTCAGGCACATCCAAATGAGGCATTTTTCTCAATTCTACTTGCTCAATATATTGGAAACCATGAACACCAAATGGACTCTGCCACCAGCATCATCAGGAGTATCCCTTTATAGACAATAAGGTCCCTCTCAATTGATGGTTTAAAGATTACATTTTTTAGTTATGTCTTTCTGAGGTCAACACTCTTCCCTTACTATTGACATTTTTGAATAAAAATGACTTTCATATTGTCATCCAGGGTTGAATGAAATAAAATGTATGTGATTCAAAGGGTCTACATGATAGAAGCTGATGGCTTAGCCCCGGTTTTAATGTCCTGAGGGTCTCTTTATTTGGGTTTCCACCTTGGATGTTATACCCCACCAGCTCCTGCTGCAAAGAGCTTGGAGCAATGTTTTGGGCTTGGTTTTCATGGCGGTATCCTTTGACACAGGATACAAAATAAAGCCATTATGAATTTCCATTGCTGATAGTCACCATGCCATATCTGCCTCAGAACAAGCAAATCAATCTGCTCAGAACATTATTTTCTCCAAGATCGAACACAGCGATATGCTTCCCATAGGCAGTCTTCCACAATCTCTAGGATGAGCCCAATGATATGTGACAGTGGAGCTAGGGTGATCTTCAAACTCATGATTCATTAGTATACTAAATTGTAGGTGGAGGTTCGGCATTAGTAAGGCTTTTCTTAGTTCAGAGTCATATGAGGGGTTGTACTAGATCTCAAGTGTGAGAATTACTTGCATAGTGGCATAGCTTGCCATGTGCATTAAGACAAAATTTTAATTTTTAAAATAGAATATTGAAAGAAGGATTAGAATCACACGTCCCAAAAATTATTTAAGCTTGTAATTTTCCCAAAATTAACAATGAGTGAAACGTTTAACTCACCACTTTTTAATAATACCTTACTTTTCAGAATAGAAATATACGTAATATAAATTCAGGAAGAGGGTTTACAGAATGATATGTAATAAGGAGATAACTGAGAACAAAAAAGAGTTTGGGAAAGCTATAGTAAAAAGCGCAAAACTGATACAGATAAAAAGCCAAATGTCCTTAATGTTCCTTGCCTAGCTTTCTAAATGTTTGGCTATAGTGCATAGATACCACTAAACTATTAATTGAAGAAAATTGAGTGCTGGAAATATACTGGTGAAATGTGAAGATGAGGGTATGTGTGTGTCTGCCTTCGTTTGTACAGCACCTCACAAAATTAAAAAGAAACATCTGTGGGGTCTTTTTCAAGGGCAAGAAAAAGAGGACAACAGTGAAAATGGCATATTTTCTAAGAAAAACGCATTCAACAAACACTTTTCAAGGTCAGTAAATTAAAGAAAGCTTTTTAACCACCCGATTGATATTAAGTAGATCTAGCGATAATGATCTAGGCACTGGCACTATGTTGGAGTGAGTCTCAATTAAGTTTGATTTACACTTTGACTATTGCTTGCCTGTATTTTAAAATATCAAACATTACATGTGCATTTAAATGCTTCCCAAATAGTTTTAATAATAACATATAGTTCAAATAATAAATAATTATTATATTTCACTTATATGCAACAATAATTATATGATGAGAGGATTGATTTTTATTTTTTTAAGCTCAAAGTTTTGCGGTTTTCATATCTTTTACCTCTCCATGATGTGGAAACAAAACGTACCATTAATGAGAATACTAATCCTTTCCATTTTACTGCTGCTTTAGGTCTGTTGGAACAATAATGTCCTCTAATCAAAATCTGATGCCACCTGTAGCTTATTTCAGATTGGTAAAGGTTCTTGCTTTAGTACTATTTTGTTCAATAACGTTCTTTCATCGCCACATTTATGTCTTATTCTTGATATATATCATTCAATCCGTTGTGGTAGCAGTCTGTTTACAGACCACTGAAACCTTCTTGGTATATGTACTGAGTTCAAAGAAGACTCTGCAGTGGAGGTGTGACATTAGCGTGTCAATGGGGTTGGGGATCTCCCTGGTTCCACTGTTTTTATCTACCTGAATGTTTGTAGATCTAAAAGTCAGAGTCTCATGCATAGCACTCTGCAATACTCAATTATTCGAATGACATCTGCTCGTAGATGAGATAGAAATGGCATGATGTCTGTCAGCAGTGTAAGTTGGAGTATCTCTTACAGTGGTATCTCTGCAAGATACGTAACCCTATTGGGTTCCATCATTGCTTTGGCTGCAAGGCTTACCATATGTAAACCCTCTTCCTCCATAATTGCTCCATGTGCACCCTTAATCAAGCTGTGTGCTTGATGACTTTGGGCGGCTCTTCATTTGGAAAAGGTGTACATTCGCCAGTCTGTCTCAAGGGTATTTAAGTGCTGCGCTTCCTTCTAGAACTTCCAAACAAGTCTCATTGGTCAGTTGCATATGCAACTGATGGTAGTCAAGCTCCAAGTCTTCAGGCACATCCAAATGAGGCACTTTTCTCAATTCTACTTGCTCAATATATTGGAAACTATGAACACTAAAAGGACTCTGCCACCAGCATCACCAGGAGTATCCCTTTATAGACAATAAGGTCCCTCTCAATTGATGGTTTAAAGATTAAATTTTTTAGTTATGTCTTTCTGAGGTCAACACTCTTCCCTTACTATTGACATTTTTGAATAAAAATGACTTTCATATTGTCATCCAGGGTTGAATGAAATAAAATTGATGTGATTCAAAGGGTCTACATGATAGAAGCTGATGGCTTAGCCCCGGTTTTAATGTCCTGAGGGTCTCTTTATTTGGGTTTCCACCTTGGATGTTATACCCCACCAGCTCCTGCTGCAAAGAGCTTGGAGCAATGTTTTGGGCTTGGTTTTCATGGCGGTATCCTTTGACACAGGATACAAAATAAAGCCATTATGAATTTCCATTGCTGATAGTCACCATGCCATATCTGCCTCAGAACAAGCAAATCAATCTGCTCAGAACATTCTTTTCTCCAAGATCGAACACAGCGATATGCTTCCCATAGGCCGTCTTCCGCAATCTCTAGGATGAGCCCAATGATATGTGACAGTGGAGCTAGGGTGATCTTCAAACTCATGATTCATTAGTATACTAAATTGTAGGTGGATGTTCAGCATTAGTAAGGCTTTTCTTAGTTCAGAGCCATATGAGGGGTTGTACTAGATCTCAAGTGTAAGAATTGCTTGCATAGTGGTATAGCTTGCCATGTGCATTAAGACAAAAAAAATATTTTTAAAATAGAATATTGAAAGAAGGATTAGAATCATACGTCCCAAAAATTATTTAAGGTTGTAATTTTCCCAAAATTAACAATTAGTGAAACGTTTAACTCACCACTTTTTAATAATACCTTACTTTTCAGAATAGAAATATACGTAATATAAATTCAGGAAGAGGGTTTACAGAATGATATGTAATAAGGAGATAACTGAGAACAAAAAAGAGTTTGGGAAAGCTATAGTAAAAAGCGCAAAACTGATACAGATAAAAAGCCAAATGTCCTTAATGTTCCTTGCCTAGCTTTCTAAATGTTTGGCTATAGTGCATAGATACCACTAAACTATTAATTGAAGAAAATTGAGTGCTGGAAATATACTGGTGAAATGTGAAGATGAGGGTATGTGTGTGTCTGCCTTCGTTTGTACAGCACCTCACAAAATTAAAAAGAAACATCTGTGGGGTCTTTTTCAAGGGCAAGAAAAAGAGGACAACAGTGAAAATGGCATATTTTCTAAGAAAAACGCATTCAACAAACACTTTTCAAGGTCAGTAAATTAAAGAAAGCTTTTTAACCACCCGATTGATATTAAGTAGATCTAGCGATAATGATCTAGGCACTGGCACTATGTTGGAGTGAGTCTCAATTAAGTTTGATTTACACTTTGACTATTGCTTGCCTGTATTTTAAAATATCAAACATTACATGTGCATTTAAATGCTTCCCAAATAGTTTTAATAATAACATATAGTTCAAATAATAAATAATTATTATATTTCACTTATATGCAACAATAATTATATGATGAGAGGATTGATTTTTTTTTTTTTAAGCTCAAAGTTTTGCGGTTTTCATATCTTTTACCTCTCCATGATGTGGAAACAAAACGTACCATTAATGAGAATACTAATCCTTTCCATTTTACTGCTGCTTTAGGTCTGTTGGAACAATAATGTCCTCTAATCAAAATCTGATGCCACCTGTAGCTTATTTCAGATTGGTAAAGGTTCTTGCTTTAGTACTATTTTGTTCAATAACGTTCTTTCATCGCCACATTTATGTCTTATTCTTGATATATATCATTCAATCCGTTGTGGTAGCAGTCAGCAACCTCGGCTTCATCTTGGACCCCCTTCTCACCATGACCAAGCAAGTCAACGCTGTGTCCTCCGCCTGCTTCCTCACCCTCCGCATGCTCCGCAAGATCTTCCGCTGGATCCCCGCCGACACCAGAAAAACCGTGACCCACGCCCTCGTCACGAGCCGCCTGGACTACGGCAACACCCTCTACGCTGGGACCACCGCCAAACTCCAAAATCGCCTGCAACGCATTCAAAACGCCTCAGCCCGCCTCATCCTCGACGTACCCCGCAACAGCCACATCTCCGCACACCTGAGACACCTGCATTGGCTCCCAGTCAGCAAAAGGATCACCTTCCGACTTCTCACCCACGCACACAAAGCCCTCCACGACAAGGGACCGGAATACATCAACAGACGGCTCAACTTCTACGTCCCCACCCGCCCCCTCTGCTCCTCTGGCCTCGCACTCGCCGCCGTCCCTCGCATCCGACGTTCCACGGCGGGTGGGAGATCTTTCTCCTTCCTGGCGGCCAAGACCTGGAACTCCCTCCCCACCAGCCTCAGGACCACCCCGGACCACTCCGCTTTCCGGAGACTCCTAAAGACCTGGCTGTTCGAGCAGCGATAACCACCCCCTTTGTCCCTAGCGCCTTGAGACCCGCACGGGTGAGTAGCGCGCTTTATAAATGCTAATGATTTGATTTGATTTGATTTGTTTACAGACCACTGAAACCTTCTTGGTATATGTACTGAGTTCAAAGAAGACTCTGCAGTGGAGGTGTGACATTAGCGTGTCAATGGGGTTGGGGATCTCCCTGGTTCCACTGTTTTTATCTACCTGAATGTTTGTAGATCTAAAAGTCAGAGTCTCATGCATAGCACTCTGCAATACTCAATTTTTCGAATGACATCTGCTCGTAGATGAGATAGAAATGGCATGATGTCTGTCAGCAATGTAAGTTGGAGTAGCTCTGAGAGGGGTATCTCTGCAAGATACGTAACCCTATTGGGTTCCATCATTGCTTTGGCTGCAAGGCTTACCATATGTAAACCCTCTTCCTCCATAATTGCTCCATGTGCACCCTTAATCAAGCTGTGTGCTTGATGACTTTGGGCGGCTCTTCTTTTGGAATAGGTGTACTTTCGCCAGTCTGTCTCAAGGGTATTTAAGTGCTGCGCTCCCTTCTAGAACCTCCAAACAAGTCTCATTGGTCAGTTGCATATGCAACTGATGGTAGTCAAGCTCCAAGTCTTCAGGCACATCCAAATGAGGCATTTTTCTCAATTCTACTTGCTCAATATATTGGAAACCATGAACACCAAATGGACTCTGCCACCAGCATCATCAGGAGTATCCCTTTATAGACAATAAGGTCCCTCTCAATTGATGGTTTAAAGATTACATTTTTTAGTTATGTCTTTCTGAGGTCAACACTCTTCCCTTACTATTGACATTTTTGAATAAAAATGACTTTCATATTGTCATCCAGGGTTGAATGAAATAAAATGTATGTGATTCAAAGGGTCTACATGATAGAAGCTGATGGCTTAGCCCCTGTTTTAATGTCCTGAGGGTCTCTTTATTTGGGTTTCCACCTTGGATGTTATACCCCACCAGCTCCTGCTGCAAAGAGCTTGGAGCAATGTTTTGGGCTTGGTTTTCATGGCGTTATCCTTTGACACAGGATACAAAATAAAGCCATTATGAATTTCCATTGCTGATAGTCACCATGCCATATCTGCCTCAGAACAAGCAAATCAATCTGCTCAGAACATTATTTTCTCCAAGATCGAACACAGCGATATGCTTCCCATAGGCCGTCTTCCACAATCTCTAGGATGAGCCCAATGATATGTGACAGTGGAGCTAGGGTGATCTTCAAACTCATGATTCATTAGTATACTAAATTGTAGGTGGAGGTTCGGCATTAGTAAGGCTTTTCTTAGTTCAGAGTCATATGAGGGGTTGTACTAGATCTCAAGTGTGAGAATTACTTGCATAGTGGCATAGCTTGCCATGTGCATTAAGACAACATTTTAATTTTTAAAATAGAATATTGAAAGAAGGATTAGAATCACACGTCCCAAAAATTATTTAAGCTTGTAATTTTCCCAAAATTAACAATGAGTGAAACGTTTAACTCACCACTTTTTAATAATACCTTACTTTTCAGAATAGAAATATACGTAATATAAATTCAGGAAGAGGGTTTACAGAATGATATGTAATAAGGAGATAACTGAGAACAAAAAAGAGTTTGGGAAAGCTATAGTAAAAAGCGCAAAACTGATACAGATAAAAAGCCAAATGTCCTTAATGTTCCTTGCCTAGCTTTCTAAATGTTTGGCTATAGTGCATAGATACCACTAAACTATTAATTGAAGAAAATTGAGTGCTGGAAATATACTGGTGAAATGTGAAGATGAGGGTATGTGTGTGTCTGCCTTCGTTTGTACAGCACCTCACAAAATTAAAAAGAAACATCTGTGGGGTCTTTTTCAAGGGCAAGAAAAAGAGGACAACAGTGAAAATGGCATATTTTCTAAGAAAAACGCATTCAACAAACACTTTTCAAGGTCAGTAAATTAAAGAAAGCTTTTTAACCACCCGATTGATATTAAGTAGATCTAGCGATAATGATCTAGGCACTGGCACTATGTTGGAGTGAGTCTCAATTAAGTTTGATTTACACTTTGACTATTGCTTGCCTGTATTTTAAAATATCAAACATTACATGTGCATTTAAATGCTTCCCAAATAGTTTTAATAATAACATATAGTTCAAATAATAAATAATTATTATATTTCACTTATATGCAACAATAATTATATGATGAGAGGATTGATTTTTATTTTTTTAAGCTCAAAGTTTTGCGGTTTTCATATCTTTTACCTCTCCATGATGTGGAAACAAAACGTACCATTAATGAGAATACTAATCCTTTCCATTTTACTGCTGCTTTAGGTCTGTTGGAACAATAATGTCCTCTAATCAAAATCTGATGCCACCTGTAGCTTATTTCAGATTGGTAAAGGTTCTTACTTTAGTACTATTTTGTTCAATAACGTTCTTTCATCGCCACATTTATGTCTTATTCTTGATATATATCATTCAATCCGTTGTGGTAGCAGTCTGTTTACAGACCACTGAAACCTTCTTGGTATATGTACTGAGTTCAAAGAAGACTCTGCAGTGGAGGTGTGACATTAGCGTGTCAATAGGGTTAGGGATCTCCCTGGTTCCCCTGTTTTTATCTACCTGAATGTTTGTAGATCTAAAAGTCAGAGTCTCATGCATAGCACTCTGCAATACTCAATTATTCGAATGACATCTGCTCGTAGATGAGATAGAAATGGCATGATGTCTGTCAGCAGTGTAAGTTGGAGTATCTCTTACAGTGGTATCTCTGCAAGATACGTAACCCTATTGGGTTCCATCATTGCTTTGGCTGCAAGGCTTACCATATGTAAACCCTCTTCCTCCATAATTGCTCCATGTGCACCCTTAATCAAGCTGTGTGCTTGATGACTTTGGGCGGCTCTTCATTTGGAAAAGGTGTACATTCGCCAGTCTGTCTCAAGGGTATTTAAGTGCTGCGCTTCCTTCTAGAACTTCCAAACAAGTCTCATTGGTCAGTTGCATATGCAACTGATGGTAGTCAAGCTCCAAGTCTTCAGGCACATCCAAATGAGGCACTTTTCTCAATTCTACTTGCTCAATATATTGGAAACTATGAACACTAAAAGGACTCTGCCACCAGCATCACCAGGAGTATCCCTTTATAGACAATAAGGTCCCTCTCAATTGATGGTTTAAAGATTAAATTTTTTAGTTATGTCTTTCTGAGGTCAACACTCTTCCCTTACTATTGACATTTTTGAATAAAAATGACTTTCATATTGTCATCCAGGGTTGAATGAAATAAAATTGATGTGATTCAAAGGGTCTACATGATAGAAGCTGATGGCTTAGCCCCGGTTTTAATGTCCTGAGGGTCTCTTTATTTGGGTTTCCACCTTGGATGTTATACCCCACCAGCTCCTGCTGCAATGAGCTTGGAGCAATGTTTTGGGCTTGGTTTTCATGGCGGTATCCTTTGACACAGGATACAAAATAAAGCCATTATGAATTTCCATTGCTGATAGTCACCATGCCATATCTGCCTCAGAACAAGCAAATCAAGCTGCTCAGAACATTCTTTTCTCCAAGATCGAACACAGCGATATGCTTCCCATAGGCCGTCTTCCGCAATCTCTAGGATGAGCCCAATGATATGTGACAGTGGAGCTAGGGTGATCTTCAAACTCATGATTCATTAGTATACTAAATTGTAGGTGGAGGTTCAGCATTAGTAAGGCTTTTCTTAGTTCAGAGCCATATGAGGGGTTGTACTAGATCTCAAGTGTAAGAATTGCTTGCATAGTGGTATAGCTTGCCATGTGCATTAAGACAAAAAAATTATTTTTAAAATAGAATATTGAAAGAAGGATTAGAATCATACGTCCCAAAAATTATTTAAGGTTGTAATTTTCCCAAAATTAACAATTAGTGAAACGTTTAACTCACCACTTTTTAATAATACCTTACTTTTCAGAATAGAAATATACGTAATATAAATTCAGGAAGAGGGTTTACAGAATGATATGTAATAAGGAGATAACTGAGAACAAAAAAGAGTTTGGGAAAGCTATAGTAAAAAGCGCAAAACTGATACAGATAAAAAGCCAAATGTCCTTAATGTTCCTTGCCTAGCTTTCTAAATGTTTGGCTATAGTGCATAGATACCACTAAACTATTAATTGAAGAAAATTGAGTGCTGGAAATATACTGGTGAAATGTGAAGATGAGGGTATGTGTGTGTCTGCCTTCGTTTGTACAGCACCTCACAAAATTAAAAAGAAACATCTGTGGGGTCTTTTTCAAGGGCAAGAAAAAGAGGACAACAGTGAAAATGGCATATTTTCTAAGAAAAACGCATTCAACAAACACTTTTCAAGGTCAGTAAATTAAAGAAAGCTTTTTAACCACCCGATTGATATTAAGTAGATCTAGCGATAATGATCTAGGCACTGGCACTATGTTGGAGTGAGTCTCAATTAAGTTTGATTTACACTTTGACTATTGCTTGCCTGTATTTTAAAATATCAAACATTACATGTGCATTTAAATGCTTCCCAAATAGTTTTAATAATAACATATAGTTCAAATAATAAATAATTATTATATTTCACTTATATGCAACAATAATTATATGATGAGAGGATTGATTTTTATTTTTTTAAGCTCAAAGTTTTGCGGTTTTCATATCTTTTACCTCTCCATGATGTGGAAACAAAACGTACCATTAATGAGAATACTAATCCTTTCCATTTTACTGCTGCTTTAGGTCTGTTGGAACAATAATGTCCTCTAATCAAAATCTGATGCCACCTGTAGCTTATTTCAGATTGGTAAAGGTTCTTGCTTTAGTACTATTTTGTTCAATAACGTTCTTTCATCGCCACATTTATGTCTTATTCTTGATATATATCATTCAATCCGTTGTGGTAGCAGTCAGCAACCTCGGCTTCATCTTGGACCCCCTTCTCACCATGACCAAGCAAGTCAACGCCGTGTCCTCCGCCTGCTTCCTCACCCTCCGCAAGATCTTCCGCTGGATCCCCGCCGACACCAGAAAAACCGTGACCCACGCCCTCGTCACGAGCCGCCTGGACTACGGCAACACCCTCTACGCTGGGACCACCGCCAAACTCCAAAATCGCCTGCAACGCATTCAAAACGCCTCAGCCCGCCTCATCCTCGACGTACCCCGCAACAGCCACATCTCCGCACACCTGAGACACCTGCATTGGCTCCCAGTCAGCAAAAGGATCACCTTCCGACTTCTCACCCACGCACACAAAGCCCTCCACGACAAGGGACCGGAATACCTCAACAGACGGCTCAACTTCTACGTCCCCACCCGCCCCCTCTGCTCCTCTGGCCTCGCACTCGCCGCCGTCCCTCGCATCCGACGCTCCACGGCGGGTGGGAGATCTTTCTCCTTCCTGGCGGCCAAGACCTGGAACTCCCTCCCCACCAGCCTCAGGACCACCCAGGACCACTCCGCTTTCCGGAGACTCCTAAAGACCTGGCTGTTCGAGCAGCGATAACCACCCCCTTTGTCCCTAGCGCCTTGAGACCCGCACGGGTGAGTAGCGCGCTTTATAAATGCTAATGATTTGATTTGATTTGATTTGTTTACAGACCACTGAAACCTTCTTGGTATATGTACTGAGTTCAAAGAAGACTCTGCAGTGGAGGTGTGACATTAGCGTGTCAATGGGGTTGGGGATCTCCCTGGTTCCACTGTTTTTATCTACCTGAATGTTTGTAGATCTAAAAGTCAGAGTCTCATGCATAGCACTCTGCAATACTCAATTTTTCGAATGACATCTGCTCGTAGATGAGATAGAAATGGCATGATGTCTGTCAGCAATGTAAGTTGGAGTAGCTCTGAGAGGGGTATCTCTGCAAGATACGTAACCCTATTGGGTTCCATCATTGCTTTGGCTGCAAGGCTTACCATATGTAAACCCTCTTCCTCCATAATTGCTCCATGTGCACCCTTAATCAAGCTGTGTGCTTGATGACTTTGGGCGGCTCTTCTTTTGGAATAGGTGTACTTTCGCCAGTCTGTCTCAAGGGTATTTAAGTGCTGCGCTCCCTTCTAGAACCTCCAAACAAGTCTCATTGGTCAGTTGCATATGCAACTGATGGTAGTCAAGCTCCAAGTCTTCAGGCACATCCAAATGAGGCATTTTTCTCAATTCTACTTGCTCAATATATTGGAAACCATGAACACCAAAAGGACTCTGCCACCAGCATCATCAGGAGTATCCCTTTATAGACAATAAGGTCCCTCTCAATTGATGGTTTAAAGATTACATTTTTTAGTTATGTCTTTCTGAGGTCAACACTCTTCCCTTACTATTGACATTTTTGAATAAAAATGACTTTCATATTGTCATCCAGGGTTGAATGAAATAAAATGTATGTGATTCAAAGGGTCTACATGATAGAAGCTGATGGCTTAGCCCCGGTTTTAATGTCCTGAGGGTCTCTTTATTTGGGTTTCCACCTTGGATGTTATACCCCACCAGCTCCTGCTGCAAAGAGCTTGGAGCAATGTTTTGGGCTTGGTTTTCATGGCGGTATCCTTTGACACAGGATACAAAATAAAGCCATTATGAATTTCCATTGCTGATAGTCACCATGCCATATCTGCCTCAGAACAAGCAAATCAATCTGCTCAGAACATTATTTTCTCCAAGATCGAACACAGCGATATGCTTCCCATAGGCCGTCTTCCACAATCTCTAGGATGAGCCCAATGATATGTGACAGTGGAGCTAGGGTGATCTTCAAACTCATGATTCATTAGTATACTAAATTGTAGGTGGAGGTTCGGCATTAGTAAGGCTTTTCTTAGTTCAGAGTCATATGAGGGGTTGTACTAGATCTCAAGTGTGAGAATTACTTGCATAGTGGCATAGCTTGCCATGTGCATTAAGACAAAATTTTAATTTTTAAAATAGAATATTGAAAGAAGGATTAGAATCACACGTCCCAAAAATTATTTAAGCTTGTAATTTTCCCAAAATTAACAATGAGTGAAACGTTTAACTCACCACTTTTTAATAATACCTTACTTTTCAGAATAGAAATATTCGTAATATAAATTCAGGAAGAGGGTTTACAGAATGATATGTAATAAGGAGATAACTGAGAACAAAAAAGAGTTTGGGAAAGCTATAGTAAAAAGCGCAAAACTGATACAGATAAAAAGCCAAATGTCCTTAATGTTCCTTGCCTAGCTTTCTAAATGTTTGGCTATAGTGCATAGATACCACTAAACTATTAATTGAAGAAAATTGAGTGCTGGAAATATACTGGTGAAATGTGAAGATGAGGGTATGTGTGTGTCTGCCTTCGTTTGTACAGCACCTCACAAAATTAAAAAGAAACATCTGTGGGGTCTTTTTCAAGGGCAAGAAAAAGAGGACAACAGTGAAAATGGCATATTTTCTAAGAAAAACGCATTCAACAAACACTTTTCAAGGTCAGTAAATTAAAGAAAGCTTTTTAACCACCCGATTGATATTAAGTAGATCTAGCGATAATGATCTAGGCACTGGCACTATGTTGGAGTGAGTCTCAATTAAGTTTGATTTACACTTTGACTATTGCTTGCCTGTATTTTAAAATATCAAACATTACATGTGCATTTAAATGCTTCCCAAATAGTTTTAATAATAACATATAGTTCAAATAATAAATAATTATTATATTTCACTTATATGCAACAATAATTATATGATGAGAGGATTGATTTTTATTTTTTTAAGCTCAAAGTTTTGCGGTTTTCATATCTTTTACCTCTCCATGATGTGGAAACAAAACGTACCATTAATGAGAATACTAATCCTTTCCATTTTACTGCTGCTTTAGGTCTGTTGGAACAATAATGTCCTCTAATCAAAATCTGATGCCACCTGTAGCTTATTTCAGATTGGTAAAGGTTCTTGCTTTAGTACTATTTTGTTCAATAACGTTCTTTCATCGCCACATTTATGTCTTATTCTTGATATATATCATTCAATCCGTTGTGGTAGCAGTCTGTTTACAGACCACTGAAACCTTCTTGGTATATGTACTGAGTTCAAAGAAGACTCTGCAGTGGAGGTGTGACATTAGCGTGTCAATGGGGTTGGGGATCTCCCTGGTTCCACTGTTTTTATCTACCTGAATGTTTGTAGATCTAAAAGTCAGAGTCTCATGCAAAGCACTCTGCAATACTCAATTATTCGAATGACATCTGCTCGTAGATGAGATAGAAATGGCATGATGTCTGTCAGCAGTGTAAGTTGGAGTATCTCTTACAGTGGTATCTCTGCAAGATACGTAACCCTATTGGGTTCCATCATTGCTTTGGCTGCAAGGCTTACCATATGTAAACCCTCTTCCTCCATAATTGCTCCATGTGCACCCTTAATCAAGCTGTGTGCTTGATGACTTTGGGCGGCTCTTCATTTGGAAAAGGTGTACATTCGCCAGTCTGTCTCAAGGGTATTTAAGTGCTGCGCTTCCTTCTAGAACTTCCAAACAAGTCTCATTGGTCAGTTGCATATGCAACTGATGGTAGTCAAGCTCCAAGTCTTCAGGCACATCCAAATGAGGCACTTTTCTCAATTCTACTTGCTCAATATATTGGAAACTATGAACACTAAAAGGACTCTGCCACCAGCATCACCAGGAGTATCCCTTTATAGACAATAAGGTCCCTCTCAATTGATGGTTTAAAGATTAAATTTTTTAGTTATGTCTTTCTGAGGTCAACACTCTTCCCTTACTATTGACATTTTTGAATAAAAATGACTTTCATATTGTCATCCAGGGTTGAATGAAATAAAATTGATGTGATTCAAAGGGTCTACATGATAGAAGCTGATGGCTTAGCCCCGGTTTTAATGTCCTGAGGGTCTCTTTATTTGGGTTTCCACCTTGGATGTTATACCCCACCAGCTCCTGCTGCAAAGAGCTTGGAGCAATGTTTTGGGCTTGGTTTTCATGGCGGTATCCTTTGACACAGGATACAAAATAAAGCCATTATGAATTTCCATTGCTGATAGTCACCATGCCATATCTGCCTCAGAACAAGCAAATCAAGCTGCTCAGAACATTCTTTTCTCCAAGATCGAACACAGCGATATGCTTCCCATAGGCCGTCTTCCGCAATCTCTAGGATGAGCCCAATGATATGTGACAGTGGAGCTAGGGTGATCTTCAAACTCATGATTCATTAGTATACTAAATTGTAGGTGGAGGTTCAGCATTAGTAAGGCTTTTCTTAGTTCAGAGCCATATGAGGGGTTGTACTAGATCTCAAGTGTAAGAATTGCTTGCATAGTGGTATAGCTTGCCATGTGCATTAAGACAAAAAAATTATTTTTAAAATAGAATATTGAAAGAAGGATTAGAATCATACGTCCCAAAAATTATTTAAGGTTGTAATTTTCCCAAAATTAACAATTAGTGAAACGTTTAACTCACCACTTTTTAATAATACCTTACTTTTCAGAATAGAAATATACGTAATATAAATTCAGGAAGAGGGTTTACAGAATGATATGTAATAAGAAGATAACTGAGAACAAAAAAGAGTTTGGGAAAGCTATAGTAAAAAGCGCAAAACTGATACAGATAAAAAGCCAAATGTCCTTAATGTTCCTTGCCTAGCTTTCTAAATGTTTGGCTATAGTGCATAGATACCACTAAACTATTAATTGAAGAAAATTGAGTGCTGGAAATATACCGGTGAAATGTGAAGATGAGGGTATGTGTGTGTCTGCCTTCGTTTGTACAGCACCTCACAAAATTAAAAAGAAACATCTGTGGGGTCTTTTTCAAGGGCAAGAAAAAGAGGACAACAGTGAAAATGGCATATTTTCTAAGAAAAACGCATTCAACAAACACTTTTCAAGGTCAGTAAATTAAAGAAAGCTTTTTAACCACCCGATTGATATTAAGTAGATCTAGCGATAATGATCTAGGCACTGGCACTATGTTGGAGTGAGTCTCAATTAAGTTTGATTTACACTTTGACTATTGCTTGCCTGTATTTTAAAATATCAAACATTACATGTGCATTTAAATGCTTCCCAAATAGTTTTAATAATAACATATAGTTCAAATAATAAATAATTATTATATTTCACTTATATGCAACAATAATTATATGATGAGAGGATTGATTTTTATTTTTTTAAGCTCAAAGTTTTGCGGTTTTCATATCTTTTACCTCTCCATGATGTGGAAACAAAACGTACCATTAATGAGAATACTAATCCTTTCCATTTTACTGCTGCTTTAGGTCTGTTGGAACAATAATGTCCTCTAATCAAAATCTGATGCCACCTGTAGCTTATTTCAGATTGGTAAAGGTTCTTGCTTTAGTACTATTTTGTTCAATAACGTTCTTTCATCGCCACATTTATGTCTTATTCTTGATATATATCATTCAATCCGTTGTGGTAGCAGTCTGTTTACAGACCACTGAAACCTTCTTGGTATATGTACTGAGTTCAAAGAAGACTCTGCAGTGGAGATGTGACATTAGCGTGTCAATGGGGTTGGGGATCTCACTGGTTCCACTGTTTTTATCTACCTGAATGTTTGTAGATCTAAAAGTCAGAGTCTCATGCATAGCACTCTGCAATACTCAATTATTCGAATGACATCTGCTCGTAGATGAGATAGAAATGGCATGATGTCTGTCAGCAGTGTAAGTTGGAGTATCTCTTACAGTGGTATCTCTGCAAGATACGTAACCCTATTGGGTTCCATCATTGCTTTGGCTGCAAGGCTTACCATATGTAAACCCTCTTCCTCCATAATTGCTCCATGTGCACCCTTAATCAAGCTGTGTGCTTGATGACTTTGGGCGGCTCTTCATTTGGAAAAGGTGTACATTCGCCAGTCTGTCTCAAGGGTATTTAAGTGCTGCGCTTCCTTCTAGAACTTCCAAACAAGTCTCATTGGTCAGTTGCATATGCAACTGATGGTAGTCAAGCTCCAAGTCTTCAGGCACATCCAAATGAGGCACTTTTCTCAATTCTACTTGCTCAATATATTGGAAACTATGAACACTAAAAGGACTCTGCCACCAGCATCACCAGGAGTATCCCTTTATAGACAATAAGGTCCCTCTCAATTGATGGTTTAAAGATTACATTTTTTAGTTATGTCTTTCTGAGGTCAACACTCTTCCCTTACTATTGACATTTTTGAATAAAAATGACTTTCATATTGTCATCCAGGGTTGAATGAAATAAAATTGATGTGATTCAAAGTGTCTACATGATAGAAGCTGATGGCTTAGCCCCGGTTTTAATGTCCTGAGGGTCTCTTTATTTGGGTTTCCACCTTGGATGTTATACCCCACCAGCTCCTGCTGCAAAGAGCTTGGAGCAATGTTTTGGGCTTGGTTTTCATGGCGGTATCCTTTGACACAGGATACAAAATAAAGCCATTATGAATTTCCATTGCTGATAGTCACCATGCCATATCTGCCTCAGAACAAGCAAATCAAGCTGCTCAGAACATTCTTTTCTCCAAGATCGAACACAGCGATATGCTTCCCATAGGCCGTCTTCCGCAATCTCTAGGATGAGCCCAATGATATGTGACAGTGGAGCTAGGGTGATCTTCAAACTCATGATTCATTAGTATACTAAATTGTAGGTGGAGGTTCGGCATTAGTAAGGCTTTTCTTAGTTCAGAGTCATATGAGGGGTTGTACTAGATCTCAAGTGTGAGAATTACTTGCATAGTGGCATAGCTTGCCATGTGCATTAAGACAAAATTTTAATTTTTAAAATAGAATATTGAAAGAAGGATTAGAATCACACGTCCCAAAAATTATTTAAGCTTGTAATTTTCCCAAAATTAACAACGAGTGAAACGTTTAACTCACCACTTTTTAATAATACCTTACTTTTCAGAATAGAAATATACGTAATATAAATTCAGGAAGAGGGAAAGTAGTTACAGAATGATATGTAATAAGGAGATGACTGAGAACAAAAAAGAGTTTGGGAAAGCTATAGTAAAAAGCGCAAACCTGATACAGATAAAAAGCCAAATGTCCTTAATGTTCCTTGCCTAGCTTTCTAAATGTTTGGCTGTAGTGCATAGATACCACTAAACT
Organism: Pleurodeles waltl; assembly: GCF_031143425.1. NCBI lineage: Eukaryota > Metazoa > Chordata > Amphibia > Caudata > Salamandridae > Pleurodeles > Pleurodeles waltl. The sequence goes on from NW_027150355.1 coordinate 23,500, forward strand.
ATTAATTGAAGAAAATTGAGTGCTGGAAATATACTGGTGAAATGTGAAGATGAGGGTATGTGTGTGTCTGCCTTCGTTTGTACAGCACTTCACAAAATTAAAAAGAAACATCTGTGGGGTCTTTTTCAAGGGCAAGAAAAAGAGGACAACAGTGAAAATGGCATATTTTCTAAGAAAAACGCATTCAACAAACACTTTTCAAGGTTAGTAAATTAAAGAAAGCTTTTTAACCACCCGATTGATATTAAGTAGATCTAGCGATACTGATCTAGGCACTGGCACTATGTTGGAGTAAGTCTCAATTAAGTTTGATTTACACTTTGACTATTGCTTGCCTGTATTTTAAAATATCAAACATTACATGTGCATTTAAATGCTTCCCAAATAGTTTTAATAATAACATATAGTTCAAATAATGAATAATTATTATATATCACTAATATGCAACAAAAATTATATGATGAGAGGATTGATTTTTATTTTTTTAAGCTCAAAGTTTTGTGGTTTTCATATCTTTTACCTCTCCATGATGGGGAAACAAAACGTACCATTAATGAGAATACTAATCCTTTCCATTTTACTGCTGCTTTAGGTCTGTTGGAACAATAATGTCCTCTAATCAAAATCTGATGCCACCTGTAGCTTATTTCAGATTGGTAAAGGTTCTTGCTTTAGTACTATTTTGTTCAATAATGTTCTTTCATCGCCATATTTATGTCTTATTCATGATATATGTCATTCATTCCGTTATGGTAGCAGTCTGTTTACAGACCACTGAAACCTTCTTGGTATATGTACTGAGTTCAAAGAAGACTCTGCAGTGGAGGTGTGACATTAGCGTGTCAATGGGGTTGGGGATCTCCCTGGTTCCACTGTTTTTATCTACCTGAATGTTTGTAGATGTAAAAGTCAGAGTCTCATGCATAGCACTCTGCAATACTCAATTATTCGAATGACATCTGCTCGTAGATGAGATAGAAATGGCATGATGTCTGTCAGCAGTGTAAGTTGGAGTATCTCTTACAGTGGTATCTCTGCAAGATACGTAACCCTATTGGGTTCCATCATTGCTTTGGCTGCAAGGCTTACCATATGTAAACCCTCTTCCTCCATAATTGCTCCATGTGCACCCTTAATCAAGCTGTGTGCTTGATGACTTTGGGCGGCTCTTCATTTGGAAAAGGTGTACATTCGCCAGTCTGTCTCAAGGGTATTTAAGTGCTGCGCTTCCTTCTAGAACTTCCAAACAAGTCTCATTGGTCAGTTGCATATGCAACTGATGGTAGTCAAGCTCCAAGTCTTCAGGCACATCCAAATGAGGCACTTTTCTCAATTCTACTTGCTCAATATATTGGAAACTATGAACACTAAAAGGACTCTGCCACCAGCATCACCAGGAGTATCCCTTTATAGACAATAAGGTCCCTCTCAATTGATGGTTTAAAGATTAAATTTTTTAGTTATGTCTTTCTGAGGTCAACACTCTTCCCTTACTATTGACATTTTTGAATAAAAATGACTTTCATATTGTCATCCAGGGTTGAATGAAATAAAATTGATGTGATTCAAAGGGTCTACATGATAGAAGCTGATGGCTTAGCCCCGGTTTTAATGTCCTGAGGGTCTCTTTATTTGGGTTTCCACCTTGGATGTTATACCCCACCAGCTCCTGCTGCAAAGAGCTTGGAGCAATGTTTTGGGCTTGGTTTTCATGGCGGTATCCTTTGACACAGGATACAAAATAAAGCCATTATGAATTTCCATTCCTGATAGTCACCATGCCATATCTGCCTCAGAACAAGCAAATCAAGCTGCTCAGAACATTCTTTTCTCCAAGATCGAACACAGCGATATGCTTCCCATAGGCTGTCTTCCGCAATCTCTAGGATGAGCCCAATGATATGTGACAGTGGAGCTAGGGTGATCTTCAAACTCATGATTCATTAGTATACTAAATTGTAGGTGGAGGTTCAGCATTAGTAAGGCTTTTCTTAGTTCAGAGCCATATGAGGGGTTGTACTAGATCTCAAGTGTAAGAATTGCTTGCATAGTGGTATAGCTTGCCATGTGCATTAGGACAAAAAAATTATTTTTAAAATAGAATATTGAAAGAAGGATTAGAATCATACTTCCCAAAAATTATTTAAGGTTGTAATTTTCCCAAAATTAACAATTAGTGAAACGTTTAACTCACCACTTTTTAATAATACCTTACTTTTCAGAATAGAAATATACGTAATATAAATTCAGGAAGAGGGTTTACAGAATGATATGTAATAAGGAGATAACTGAGAACAAAAAAGAGTTTGGGAAAGCTATAGTAAAAAGCGCAAAACTGATACAGATAAAAAGCCAAATGTCCTTAATGTTCCTTGCCTAGCTTTCTAAATGTTTGGCTATAGTGCATAGATACCACTAAACTATTAATTGAAGAAAATTGAGTGCTGGAAATATACTGGTGAAATGTGAAGATGAGGGTATGTGTGTGTCTGCCTTCGTTTGTACAGCACCTCACAAAATTAAAAAGAAACATCTGTGGGGTCTTTTTCAAGGGCAAGAAAAAGAGGACAACAGTGAAAATGGCATATTTTCTAAGAAAAACGCATTCAACAAACACTTTTCAAGGTCAGTAAATTAAAGAAAGCTTTTTAACCACCCGATTGATATTAAGTAGATCTAGCGATAATGATCTAGGCACTGGCACTATGTTGGAGTGAGTCTCAATTAAGTTTGATTTACACTTTGACTATTGCTTGCCTGTATTTTAAAATATCAAACATTACATGTGCATTTAAATGCTTCCCAAATAGTTTTAATAATAACATATAGTTCAAATAATAAATAATTATTATATTTCACTTATATGCAACAATAATTATATGATGAGAGGATTGATTTTTATTTTTTTAAGCTCAAAGTTTTGCGGTTTTCATATCTTTTACCTCTCCATGATGTGGAAACAAAACGTACCATTAATGAGAATACTAATCCTTTCCATTTTACTGCTGCTTTAGGTCTGTTGGAACAATAATGTCCTCTAATCAAAATCTGATGCCACCTGTAGCTTATTTCAGATCGGTAAAGGTTCTTGCTTTAGTACTATTTTGTTCATTAACGTTCTTTCATCGCCACATTTATGTCTTATTCTTGATATATATCATTCAATCCGTTGTGGTAGCAGTCTGTTTACAGACCACTGAAACCTTCTTGGTATATGTACTGAGTTCAAAGAAGACTCTGCAGTGGAGGTGTGACATTAGCGTGTCAATGGGGTTGGGGATCTCCCTGGTTCCACTGTTTTTATCTACCTGAATGTTTGTAGATCTAAAAGTCAGAGTCTCATGCATAGCACTCTGCAATACTCAATTTTTCGAATGACATCTGCTCGTAGATGAGATAGAAATGGCATGATGTCTGTCAGCAATGTAAGTTGGAGTAGCTCTGAGAGGGGTATATCTGCAAGATACGTAACCCATTGGGTTCCATCATTGCTTTGGCTGCAAGGCTTACCATATG
>NW_027150356.1:0-26524 GCF_031143425.1 Pleurodeles waltl
ACTTAGACAAAAGTTGAATATTTTTCTAAGTCCCATCTCATAATGAGATGGGACTTAGAAAAAAATTCAACTTTTGTGAAAAGTCAAAAGAGCTTCCAAGTCCCTTGTCAGAATGGGAATTTGTTACTTCTTTGAAGAAGAAAATTAAATTTGGATGTTTTCACTTTTTGGACGATAAAGGTTGAAATTTTTTCTAAGTCCCCATTCAGAATGGGACTTTGTGACTTTTTTGAAGAAATGTATTGAATTTGGATTTTTTCACTTTTTGTATGAAAAAAGTAGACATTTTTTCCAAGTGCCCACTCAGAACCGGACTTTGTCACTTTTTTGAAGAAAAAAATGTAAATTTGATATTTTCTCTTTGTGGACTAAAAAAGATGAAATTTGGATTTTTTCACTTTTTGGATGAAAAAAGTTGAAATTTTTTCCAAGTGCCCACTCAGAACGGAATTTTTTTCACTTTTTTGAAGAAAAAAATTGAAATTAGATTTTTTCACTTTTGGGACTGAAAAAGATGAAATTTGGATTTTTTCACTTTTTTGGTGAAAAAAGTTGACATTTTTTCCAAGTGCCCACTCAGAACGGAATTTTTTTCACTTTTTTGAAGAAAAAAATTGAAATTTGATTTTTTCACTTTTGGGACTAAAAAAGATGAAATTTGGATTTTTTCATTTTTTTGGTGAAAAAAGTTGAAATTTTTTCAAAGTGCCCACTCAGAATGAATTTTTTTTCACTTTTTTGAAGAAAAAAATTGAAATTTGTTTTTTTTACTTTTGGGACTAAAAAAGATGAAATTAGGATTTTTTCACTTTTTGGATGAAAAAAGTTGAAATTTTTTCCAAGTGCCCACTCAGAATGGGACTTTGTCACTTTTTTGACAAGAACTATGAATTTGCAATTTTCCACTATTTGGATCAAAAAAGTTTATCTTTCCATCCAATAAGTCAAAATGTCCCATTCTGACATGGGAAGCGGCACACATGTCAACTTAGACAAAAGTTGAATATTTTTCTAAGTCCCATCTCATAATGAGATGGGACTTAGAAAAAAATTCAACTTTTGTGAAAAGTCAAAAGAGCTTCCAAGTCCCTTGTCAGAATGGGAATTTGTTACTTCTTTGAAGAAGAAAATTAAATTTGGATGTTTTCACTTTTTGGACGATAAAGGTTGAAATTTTTTCTAAGTCCCCATTCAGAATGGGACTTTGTGACTTTTTTGAAGAAATGTATTGAATTTGGATTTTTTCACTTTTTGTATGAAAAAAGTAGACATTTTTTCCAAGTGCCCACTCAGAACCGGACTTTGTCACTTTTTTGAAGAAAAAAATGTAAATTTGATATTTTCTCTTTGTGGACTAAAAAAGATGAAATTTGGATTTTTTCACTTTTTGGATGAAAAAAGTTGAAATTTTTTCCAAGTGCCCACTCAGAACGGATTTTTTTTCACTTTTTTGAAGAAAAAAATTGAAATTAGATTTTTTCACTTTTGGGACTAAAAAAGATGAAATTTGGATTTTTTCACTTTTTTGGTGAAAAAAGTTGACATTTTTTCCAAGTGCCCACTCAGAACGGAATTTTTTTCACTTTTTTGAAGAAAAAAATTGAAATTTGATTTTTTCACTTTTGGGACTAAAAAAGATGAAATTTGGATTTTTTCATTTTTTTGGTGAAAAAAGTTGAAATTTTTTCAAAGTGCCCACTCAGAATGAATTTTTTTTCACTTTTTTGAAGAAAAGATTGAAATGTGTTTTTTTTACTTTTGGGACTAAAAAAGATGAAATTAGGATTTTTTCACTTTTTGGATGAAAAAAGTTGAAATTTTTTCCAAGTGCCCACTCAGAATGGGACTTTGTCACTTTTTTGACAAGAACTATGAATTTGCAATTTTTCACTATTTGGATCAAAAAAGTTTATCTTTCCATCCAATAAGTCAAAATGTCCCATTCTGACATGGGAAGCGGCACACATGTCAACTTAGACAAAAGTTGAATATTTTTGTAAGTCCCATCTCATAATGAGATGGGACTTAGAAAAAAATTCAACTTTTGTGAAAAGTCAAAAGAGCTTCCAAGTCCCTTGTCAGAATGGGAATTTGTTACTTCTTTGAAGAAGAAAATTAAATTTGGATGTTTTCACTTTTTGGACGATAAAGGTTGAAATTTTTTCTAAGTCCCCATTCAGAATGGGACTTTGTGACTTTTTTGAAGAAATGTATTGAATTTGGATTTTTTCACTTTTTGTATGAAAAAAGTAGACATTTTTTCCAAGTGCCCACTCAGAACCGGACTTTGTCACTTTTTTGAAGAAAAAAATGTAAATTTGATATTTTCTCTTTGTGGACTAAAAAAGATGAAATTTGGATTTTTTCACTTTTTGGATGAAAAAAGTTGAAATTTTTTCCAAGTGCCCACTCAGAACGGAATTTTTTTCACTTTTTTGAAGAAAAAAATTGAAATTAGATTTTTTCACTTTTGGGACTGAAAAAGATGAAATTTGGATTTTTTCACTTTTTTGGTGAAAAAAGTTGACATTTTTTCCAAGTGCCCACTCAGAACGGAATTTTTTTCACTTTTTTGAAGAAAAAAATTGAAATTTGATTTTTTCACTTTTGGGACTAAAAAAGATGAAATTTGGATTTTTTCATTTTTTTGGTGAAAAAAGTTGAAATTTTTTCAAAGTGCCCACTCAGAATGAATTTTTTTTCACTTTTTTGAAGAAAAAAATTGAAATTTGTTTTTTTTACTTTTGGGACTAAAAAAGATGAAATTAGGATTTTTTCACTTTTTGGATGAAAAAAGTTGAAATTTTTTCCAAGTGCCCACTCAGAATGGGACTTTGTCACTTTTTTGACAAGAACTATGAATTTGCAATTTTCCACTATTTGGATCAAAAAAGTTTATCTTTCCATCCAATAAGTCAAAATGTCCCATTCTGACATGGGAAGCGGCACACATGTCAACTTAGACAAAAGTTGAATATTTTTCTAAGTCCCATCTCATAATGAGATGGGACTTAGAAAAAAATTCAACTTTTGTGAAAAGTCAAAAGAGCTTCCAAGTCCCTTGTCAGAATGGGAATTTGTTACTTCTTTGAAGAAGAAAATTAAATTTGGATGTTTTCACTTTTTGGACGATAAAGGTTGAAATTTTTTCTAAGTCCCCATTCAGAATGGGACTTTGTGACTTTTTTGAAGAAATGTATTGAATTTGGATTTTTTCACTTTTTGTATGAAAAAAGTAGACATTTTTTCCAAGTGCCCACTCAGAACCGGACTTTGTCACTTTTTTGAAGAAAAAAATGTAAATTTGATATTTTCTCTTTGTGGACTAAAAAAGATGAAATTTGGATTTTTTCACTTTTTGGATGAAAAAAGTTGAAATTTTTTCCAAGTGCCCACTCAGAACGGAATTTTTTTCACTTTTTTGAAGAAAAAAATTGAAATTAGATTTTTTCACTTTTGGGACTAAAAAAGATGAAATTTGGATTTTTTCACTTTTTTGGTGAAAAAAGTTGACATTTTTTCCAAGTGCCCACTCAGAACGGAATTTTTTTCACTTTTTTGAAGAAAAAAATTGAAATTTGATTTTTTCACTTTTGGGACTAAAAAAGATGAAATTTGGATTTTTTCATTTTTTTGGTGAAAAAAGTTGAAATTTTTTCAAAGTGCCCACTCAGAATGAATTTTTTTTCACTTTTTTGAAGAAAAGATTGAAATGTGTTTTTTTTACTTTTGGGACTAAAAAAGATGAAATTAGGATTTTTTCACTTTTTGGATGAAAAAAGTTGAAATTTTTTCCAAGTGCCCACTCAGAATGGGACTTTGTCACTTTTTTGACAAGAACTATGAATTTGCAATTTTTCACTATTTGGATCAAAAAAGTTTATCTTTCCATCCAATAAGTCAAAATGTCCCATTCTGACATGGGAAGCGGCACACATGTCAACTTAGACAAAAGTTGAATATTTTTGTAAGTCCCATCTCATAATGAGATGGGACTTAGAAAAAAATTAAACTTTTGTGAAAAGTCAAAAGAGCTTCCAAGTCCCTTGTCAGAATGGGAATTTGTTACTTCTTTGAAGAAGAAAATTAAATTTGGATGTTTTCACTTTTTGGACGATAAAGGTTGAAATTTTTTCTAAGTCCACATTCAGAATGGGACTTTGTGACTTTTTTGAAGAAATGTATTGAATTTGGATTTTTTCACTTTTTGGATGAAAAAAGTAGACATTTTTTCCAAGTGCCCACTCAGAACCGGACTTTGTCACTTTTTTGAAGAAAAAAATGTAAATTTGATTTTTTCTCTTTTGGGACTAAAAAAGATGAAATTTGGATTTTTTCACTTTTTGGATAAAAAAAGTTGAAATTTTTTCCAAGTGCCCACTCAGAACGGATTTTTTTTCACTTTTTTGAAGAAAAAAATTGAAATTTGATTTTTTCACTTTTGGGACAAAAAAAGATGAAATTTGGATTTGTTCATTTTTTTGGTGAAAAAAGTTGAAATTTTTTCAAAGTGCCCACTCAGAATGATTTTTTTTTCACTTTTTTGAAGAAAAAAAATTGAAATTTGTTTTTTTTACTTTTGGGACTAAAAAAGATGAAATTAGGATTTTTTCACTTTTTGGATGAAAAAAGTTGAAATTTTTTCCAAGTGCCCACTCAGAATGGGACTTTGTCACTTTTTGAAAAAAACTATGAATTTGCAATTTTTCACTATTTGGATCAAAAAAGTTTATCTTTCCATCCAATAAATCAAAATGTCCCATTCTGACATGGGAAGCGGCACACATGTCAACTTAGACAAAAGTTGAATATTTTTCTAAGTCCCATCTCATAATGAGATGGGACTTAGAAAAAAATTCAACTTTTGTGAAAAGACAAAAGAGCTTCCAAGTGCCTTGTCAGAATGGGAATTTGTTACTTCTTTGAAGAAGAAAATTAAATTTGGATGTTTTCACTTTTTGGACGATAAAGGTTGAAATTTTTTCTAAGTCCACATTCAGAATGGGACTTTGTGACTTTTTTGAAGAAATGTATTGAATTTGGATTTTTTCACTTTTTGGATGAAAAAAGTAGACATTTTTTCCAAGTGCCCACTCAGAACCGGACTTTGTCACTTTTTTGAAGAAAAAAAATAAAATTTGATTTTTTCACTTTTGGGACTAAAAATGATGAAATTTTGATTTTTTCACTTTTTGGATGAAAAAAGTTGAAATTTTTTCCAAGTGCCCACTCAGAACGGATTTTTTTTCACTTTTTTGAAGAAAAAAATTGAAATTTGATTTTTTCACTTTTGGGACTAAAAAAGATGAAATTTGGATTTGTTCATTTTTTTGGTGAAAAAAGTTGAAATTTTTTCAAAGTGCCCACTCAGAATGAATTTTTTTTCACTTTTTTGAAGAAAAAAAATTGAAATTTGTTTTTTTTACTTTTGGGACTAAAAAAGATGAAATTAGGATTTTTTCACTTTTTGGATGAAAAAAGTTGAAATTTTTTCCAAGTGCCCACTCAGAATGGGACTTTGTCACTTTTTGAAAAAAACTATGAATTTGCAATTTTTCACTATTTGGATCAAAAAAGTTTATCTTTCCATCCAATAAGTCAAAATGTCCCATTCTGACATGGGAAGCGGCACACATGTCAACTTAGACAAAAGTTGAATATTTTTCTAAGTCCCATCTCATAATGAGATGGGACTTAGAAAAAAATTCAACTTTTGTGAAAAGACAAAAGAGCTTCCAAGTCCCTTGTCAGAATGGGAATTTGTTACTTCTTTGAAGAAGAAAATTAAATTTGGATGTTTTCACTTTTTGGACGATAAAGGTTGAAATTTCTTCTAAGTCCACATTCAGAATGGGACTTTGTGACTTTTTTGAAGAAATGTATTGAATTTGGATTTTTTCACTTTTTGTATGAAAAAAGTAGACATTTTTTCCAAGTGCCCACTCAGAACCGGACTTTGTCACTTTTTTGAAGAAAAAAATGTAAATTTGATATTTTCTCTTTGTGGACTAAAAAAGATGAAATTTGGATTTTTTCACTTTTTGGATGAAAAAAGTTGAAATTTTTTCCAAGTGCCCACTCAGAACGGAATTTTTTTCACTTTTTTGAAGAAAAAAATTGAAATTAGATTTTTTCACTTTTGGGACTAAAAAAGATGAAATTTGGATTTTTTCACTTTTTTGGTGAAAAAAGTTGACATTTTTTCCAAGTGCCCACTCAGAACGGAATTTTTTTCACTTTTTTGAAGAAAAAAATTGAAATTTGATTTTTTCACTTTTGGGACTAAAAAAGATGAAATTTGGATTTTTTCATTTTTTTGGTGAAAAAAGTTGAAATTTTTTCAAAGTGCCCACTCAGAATGAATTTTTTTTCACTTTTTTGAAGAAAAGATTGAAATGTGTTTTTTTTACTTTTGGGACTAAAAAAGATGAAATTAGGATTTTTTCACTTTTTGGATGAAAAAAGTTGAAATTTTTTCCAAGTGCCCACTCAGAATGGGACTTTGTCACTTTTTTGACAAGAACTATGAATTTGCAATTTTTCACTATTTGGATCAAAAAAGTTTATCTTTCCATCCAATAAGTCAAAATGTCCCATTCTGACATGGGAAGCGGCACACATGTCAACTTAGACAAAAGTTGAATATTTTTGTAAGTCCCATCTCATAATGAGATGGGACTTAGAAAAAAATTAAACTTTTGTGAAAAGTCAAAAGAGCTTCCAAGTCCCTTGTCAGAATGGGAATTTGTTACTTCTTTGAAGAAGAAAATTAAATTTGGATGTTTTCACTTTTTGGACGATAAAGGTTGAAATTTTTTCTAAGTCCACATTCAGAATGGGACTTTGTGACTTTTTTGAAGAAATGTATTGAATTTGGATTTTTTCACTTTTTGGATGAAAAAAGTAGACATTTTTTCCAAGTGCCCACTCAGAACCGGACTTTGTCACTTTTTTGAAGAAAAAAATGTAAATTTGATTTTTTCTCTTTTGGGACTAAAAAAGATGAAATTTGGATTTTTTCACTTTTTGGATGAAAAAAGTTGAAATTTTTTCCAAGTGCCCACTCAGAACGGATTTTTTTTCACTTTTTTGAAGAAAAAAATTGAAATTTGATTTTTTCACTTTTGGGACAAAAAAAGATGAAATTTGGATTTGTTCATTTTTTTGGTGAAAAAAGTTTAAATTTTTTCAAAGTGCCCACTCAGAATGAATTTTTTTTCACTTTTTTGAAGAAAAAAAATTGAAATTTGTTTTTTTTACTTTTGGGACTAAAAAAGATGAAATTAGGATTTTTTCACTTTTTGGATGAAAAAAGTTGAAATTTTTTCAAAGTGCCCACTCAGAATGGGACTTTGTCACTTTTTGAAAAAAACTATGAATTTGCAATTTTTCACTATTTGGATCAAAAAAGTTTATCTTTCCATCCAATAAGTCAAAATGTCCCATTCTGACATGGGAAGCGGCACACATGTCAACTTAGACAAAAGTTGAATATTTTTCTAAGTCCCATCTCATAATGAGATGGGACTTAGAAAAAAATTCAACTTTTGTGAAAAGACAAAAGAGCTTCCAAGTGCCTTGTCAGAATGGGAATTTGTTACTTCTTTGAAGAAGAAAATTAAATTTGGATGTTTTCACTTTTTGGACGATAAAGGTTGAAATTTTTTCTAAGTCCACATTCAGAATGGGACTTTGTGACTTTTTTGAAGAAATGTATTGAATTTGGATTTTTTCACTTTTTGGATGAAAAAAGTAGACATTTTTTCCAAGTGCCCACTCAGAACCGGACTTTGTCACTTTTTTGAAGAAAAAAAATAAAATTTGATTTTTTCACTTTTGGGACTAAAAATGATGAAATTTTGATTTTTTCACTTTTTGGATGAAAAAAGTTGACATTTTTTCCAAGTGCCCACTCAGAACGGATTTTTTTTCACTTTTTTGAAGAAAAAAATTGAAATTTGATTTTTTCACTTTTGGGACTAAAAAAGATGAAATTTGGATTTGTTCATTTTTTTGGTGAAAAAAGTTGAAATTTTTTCAAAGTGCCCACTCAGAATGAATTTTTTTTCACTTTTTTGAAGAAAAAAAATTTAAATTTGTTTTTTTTACTTTTGGGACTAAAAAAGATGAAATTAGGATTTTTTCACTTTTTGGATGAAAAAAGTTGAAATTTTTTCCAAGTGCCCACTCAGAATGGGACTTTGTCACTTTTTTGACAAGAACTCTGAATTTGCAATTTTTCACTATTTGGATCAAAAAAGTTTATCTTTCCATCCAATAAGTCAAAATGTCCCATTCTGACATGGGAAGCGGCACACATGTCAACTTAGACAAAAGTTGAATATTTTTCTAAGTCCCATCTCATAATGAGATGGGACTTAGAAAAAAATTCAACTTTTGTGAAAAGTCAAAAGAGCTTCCAAGTCCCTTGTCAGAATGGGAATTTGTTACTTCTTTGAAGAAGAAAATTAAATTTGGATGTTTTCACTTTTTGGACGATAAAGGTTGAAATTTTTTCTAAGTCCCCATTCAGAATGGGACTTTGTGACTTTTTTGAAGAAATGTATTGAATTTGGATTTTTTCACTTTTTGTATGAAAAAAGTAGACATTTTTTCCAAGTGCCCACTCAGAACCGGACTTTGTCACTTTTTTGAAGAAAAAAATGTAAATTTGATATTTTCTCTTTGTGGACTAAAAAAGATGAAATTTGGATTTTTTCACTTTTTGGATGAAAAAAGTTGAAATTTTTTCCAAGCGCCCACTCAGAACGGAATTTTTTTCACTTTTTTGAAGAAAAAAATTGAAATTAGATTTTTTCACTTTTGGGACTGAAAAAGATGAAATTTGGATTTTTTCACTTTTTTGGTGAAAAAAGTTGAAATTTTTTCCAAGTGCCCACTCAGAACGGAATTTTTTTCACTTTTTTGAAGAAAAAAATTGAAATTTGATTTTTTCACTTTTGGGACTAAAAAAGATGAAATTTGGATTTTTTCATTTTTTTGGTGAAAAAAGTTGAAATTTTTTCAAAGTGCCCACTCAGAATGAATTTTTTTTCACTTTTTTGAAGAAAAAAATTGAAATTTGTTTTTTTTTACTTTTGGGACTAAAAAAGATGAAATTAGGATTTTTTCACTTTTTGGATGAAAAAAGTTGAAATTTTTTCCAAGTGCCCACTCAGAATGGGACTTTGTCACTTTTTTGACAAGAACTATGAATTTGCAATTTTCCACTATTTGGATCAAAAAAGTTTATCTTTCCATCCAATAAGTCAAAATGTCCCATTCTGACATGGGAAGCGGCACACATGTCAACTTAGACAAAAGTTGAATATTTTTCTAAGTCCCATCTCATAATGAGATGGGACTTAGAAAAAAATTCAACTTTTGTGAAAAGTCAAAAGAGCTTCCAAGTCCCTTGTCAGAATGGGAATTTGTTACTTCTTTGAAGAAGAAAATTAAATTTGGATGTTTTCACTTTTTGGACGATAAAGGTTGAAATTTTTTCTAAGTCCCCATTCAGAATGGGACTTTGTGACTTTTTTGAAGAAATGTATTGAATTTGGATTTTTTCACTTTTTGTATGAAAAAAGTAGACATTTTTTCCAAGTGCCCACTCAGAACCGGACTTTGTCACTTTTTTGAAGAAAAAAATGTAAATTTGATATTTTCTCTTTGTGGACTAAAAAAGATGAAATTTTGATTTTTTCACTTTTTGGATGAAAAAAGTTGAATTTTTTTCCAAGTGCCCACTCAGAACGGAATTTTTTTCACTTTTTTGAAGAAAAAAATTGAAATTAGATTTTTTCACTTTTGGGACTAAAAAAGATGAAATTTGGATTTTTTCACTTTTTTGGTGAAAAAAGTTGACATTTTTTCCAAGTGCCCACTCAGAACGGAATTTTTTTCACTTTTTTGAAGAAAAAAATTGAAATTTGATTTTTTCACTTTTGGGACTAAAAAAGATGAAATTTGGATTTTTTCATTTTTTTGGTGAAAAAAGTTGAAATTTTTTCAAAGTGCCCACTCAGAATGATTTTTTTTTCACTTTTTTGAAGAAAAAAATTGAAATGTGTTTTTTTTACTTTTGGGACTAAAAAAGATGAAATTAGGATTTTTTCACTTTTTGGATGAAAAAAGTTGAAATTTTTTCCAAGTGCCCACTCAGAATGGGACTTTGTCACTTTTTTGAAAAAAACTATGAATTTGCAATTTTTCACTATTTGGATCAAAAAAGTTTATCTTTCCATCCAATAAGTCAAAATGTCCCATTCTGACATGGGAAGCGGCACACATGTCAACTTAGACAAAAGTTGAATATTTTTCTAAGTCCCATCTCATAATGAGATGGGACTTAGAAAAAAATTCAACTTTTGTGAAAAGTCAAAAGAGCTTCCAAGTCCCTTGTCAGAATGGGAATTTGTTACTTCTTTGAAGAAGAAAATTAAATTTGGATGTTTTCACTTTTTGGACGATAAAGGTTGAAATTTTTTCTAAGTCCCCATTCAGAATGGGACTTTGTGACTTTTTTGAAGAAATGTATTGAATTTGGATTTTTTCACTTTTTGGATGAAAAAAGTAGACATTTTTTCCAAGTGCCCACTCAGAACCGGACTTTGTCACTTTTTTGAAGAAAAAAAATAAAATTTGATTTTTTCACTTTTGGGACTAAAAATGATGAAATTTTGATTTTTTCACTTTTTGGATGAAAAAAGTTGAAATTTTTTCCAAGTGCCCACTCAGAACGGATTTTTTTTCACTTTTTTGAAGAAAAAAATTGAAATTTGATTTTTTTACTTTTGGGACTAAAAAAGATCAAATTTGGATTTTTTCACTTTTTGGATGAAAAAAGTTGAAATTTTTTCCAAGTGCCCACTCAGAACAGATTTTTTTTCACTTTTTTGAAGAAAAAAATTGAAATTTGATTTTTTCACTTTTGGGACTAAAAAAGATGAAATTTGGATTTTTTTCACTTTTTTGGTGAAAAAAGTTGAAATTTTTTCCAAGTGCCCACTCAGAATGAATTTTTTTTCACTTTTTTGAAGAAAAAAATTGAAATTTGTTTTTTTTACTTTTGGGATTAAAAAAGATGAAATTAGGATTTTTTCACTTTTTGGATGAAAAAAGTTGAAATTTTTTCCAAGTCCCCACTCAGAATGGGACTTTGTCACTTTTTTGACAAAAACTATGAATTTGCAATTTTTCACTATTTAGATCAAAAAAGTTTATCTTTCCATCCAATAAGTCAAAATGTCCCATTCTGACATGGGAAGCGGCACACATGTCAACTTAGACAAAAGTTGAATATTTTTCCAAGTCCCATCTCATAATGAGATGGGACTTAGAAAAAAATTCAACTTTTGTGAAAAGTCAAAAGAGCTTCCAAGTCCCTTGTCAGAATGGGAATTTGTTACTTCTTTGAAGAAGAAAATTAAATTTGGATGTTTTCACTTTTTGGACGATAAAGGTTGAAATTTTTTCTAAGTCCCCATTCAGAATGGGACTTTGTGACTTTTTTGAAGAAATGTATTGAATTTGGATTTTTTCACTTTTTGGATGAAAAAAGTAGACATTTTTTCCAAGTGCCCACTCAGAACCGGACTTTGTCACTTTTTTGAAGAAAAAAATGTAAATTTGATATTTTCTCTTTGTGGTCTAAAAAAGCTGAAATTTTTATTTTTTCACTTTTTGGATGAAAAAAGTTGAAATTTTTTCCAAGTGCCCACTCAGAACGGAATTTTTTTCACTTTTTTGAAGAAAAAAATTGAAATTAGATTTTTTTACTTTTGGGACTAAAAAAGATCAAATTAGGATTTTTTCACTTTTTGGATGAAAAAAGTTGAAATTTTTTCCAAGTGCCCACTCAGAACGGAATTTTTTTCACTTTTTTGAAGAAAAAAATTGAAATTAGATTTTTTCACTTTTGGGACTAAAAAAGATGAAATTTGGATTTTTTCACTTTTTTGGTGAAAAAAGTTGACATTTTTTCCAAGTGCCCACTCAGAACGGAATTTTTTTCACTTTTTTGAAGAAAAAAATTGAACTTTGATTTTTTCACTTTTGGGACTAAAAAAGATTAAATTTGGATTTTTTCATTTTTTTGGTGAAAAAAGTTGAAATTTTTTCAAAGTGCCCACTCAGAATGAATTTTTTTTCACTTTTCTGAAGAAAAAAATTGAAATTTGTTTTTTTCACTTTTGGGACTAAAAAAGATGAAATTAGGATTTTTTCACTTTTTGGATGAAAAAAGCTGAATTTTTTTCCAAGTGCCCACTCAGAATGGGACTTTGTCACTTTTTTGAATAAAACTATGAATTTGCAATTTTTCACTATTTGGATCAAAAAAGTTTATCTTTCCATCCAATAAGTCAAAATGTCCCATTCTGACATGGGAAGCGGCACACATGTCAACTTAGACAAAAGTTGAATATTTTTCTAAGTCCCATCTCATAATGAGATGGGACTTAGAAAAAAATTCAACTTTTGTGAAAAGTCAAAAGAGCTTCCAAGTCCCTTGTCAGAATGGGAATTTGTTACTTCTTTGAAGAAGAAAATTAAATTTGGATGTTTTCACTTTTTGGACGATAAAGGTTGAAATTTTTTCTAAGTCCCCATTCAGAATGGGACTTTGTGACTTTTTTGAAGAAATGTATTGAATTTGGATTTTTTCACTTTTTGTATGAAAAAAGTAGACATTTTTTCCAAGTGCCCACTCAGAACCGGACTTTGTCACTTTTTTGAAGAAAAAAATGTAAATTTGATATTTTCTCTTTGTGGACTAAAAAAGATGAAATTTGGATTTTTTCACTTTTTGGATGAAAAAAGTAGAAATTTTTTCCAAGTGCCCACTCAGAACGGAATTTTTTTCACTTTTTTGAAGAAAAAAATTGAAATTAGATTTTTTCACTTTTGGGACTGAAAAAGATGAAATTTGGATTTTTTCACTTTTTTGGTGAAAAAAGTTGACATTTTTTCCAAGTGCCCACTCAGAACGGAATTTTTTTCACTTTTTTGAAGAAAAAAATTGAAATTTGATTTTTTCACTTTTGGGACTAAAAAAGATGAAATTTGGATTTTTTCATTTTTTTGGTGAAAAAAGTTGAAATTTTTTCAAAGTGCCCACTCAGAATGAATTTTTTTTCACTTTTTTGAAGAAAAAAATTGAAATTTGTTTTTTTTACTTTTGGGACTAAAAAAGATGAAATTAGGATTTTTTCACTTTTTGGATGAAAAAAGTTGAAATTTTTTCCAAGTGCCCACTCAGAACGGGACTTTGTCACTTTTTTGACAAGAACTATGAATTTGCAATTTTCCACTATTTGGATCAAAAAAGTTTATCTTTCCATCCAATAAGTCAAAATGTCCCATTCTGACATGGGAAGCGGCACACATGTCAACTTAGACAAAAGTTGAATATTTTTCTAAGTCCCATCTCATAATGAGATGGGACTTAGAAAAAAATTCAACTTTTGTGAAAAGTCAAAAGAGCTTCCAAGTCCCTTGTCAGAATGGGAATTTGTTACTTCTTTGAAGAAGAAAATTAAATTTGGATGTTTTCACTTTTTGGACGATAAAGGTTGAAATTTTTTCTAAGTCCCCATTCAGAATGGGACTTTGTGACTTTTTTGAAGAAATGTATTGAATTTGGATTTTTTCACTTTTTGTATGAAAAAAGTAGACATTTTTTCCAAGTGCCCACTCAGAACCGGACTTTGTCACTTTTTTGAAGAAAAAAATGTAAATTTGATTTTTTCTCTTTTGGGACTAAAAAAGATGAAATTTGGATTTTTTCACTTTTTGGATGAAAAAAGTTGAAATTTTTTCCAAGTGCCCACTCAGAACGGATTTTTTTTCACTTTTTTGAAGAAAAAAATTGAAATTTGATTTTTTCACTTTTGGGACTAAAAAAGATGAAATTTGGATTTGTTCATTTTTTTGGTGAAAAAAGTTGAAATTTTTTCAAAGTGCCCACTCAGAATGAATTTTTTTTCACTTTTTTGAAGAAAAAAAATTGAAATTTGTTTTTTTTTACTTTTGGGACTAAAAAAGATGAAATTAGGATTTTTTCACTTTTTGGATGAAAAAAGTTGAAATTTTTTCCAAGTGCCCACTCAGAATGGGACTTTGTCACTTTTTGAAAAAAACTATGAATTTGCAATTTTTCACTATTTGGATCAAAAAAGTTTATCTTTCCATCCAATAAGTCAAAATGTCCCATTCTGACATGGGAAGCGGCACACATGTCAACTTAGACAAAAGTTGAATATTTTTCTAAGTCCCATCTCATAATGAGATGGGACTTAGAAAAAAATTCAACTTTTGTGAAAAGACAAAAGAGCTTCCAAGTCCCTTGTCAGAATGGGAATTTGTTACTTCTTTGAAGAAGAAAATTAAATTTGGATGTTTTCACTTTTTGGACGATAAAGGTTGAAATTTTTTCTAAGTCCACATTCAGAATGGGACTTTGTGACTTTTTTGAAGAAATGTATTGAATTTGGATTTTTTCACTTTTTGGATGAAAAAAGTAGACATTTTTTCCAAGTGCCCACTCAGAACCGGACTTTGTCACTTTTTTGAAGAAAAAAAATAAAATTTGATTTTTTCACTTTTGGGACTAAAAATGATGAAATTTTGATTTTTTCACTTTTTGGATGAAAAAAGTTGAAATTTTTTCCAAGTGCCCACTCAGAACGGATTTTTTTTCACTTTTTTGAAGAAAAAAATTGAAATTTGATTTTTTTACTTTTGGGACTAAAAAAGATCAAATTTGGATTTTTTCACTTTTTGGATGAAAAAAGTTGAAATTTTTTCCAAGTGCCCACTCAGAACAGATTTTTTTTCACTTTTTTGAAGAAAAAAATTGAAATTTGATTTTTTCACTTTTGGGACTAAAAAAGATGAAATTTGGATTTTTTCACTTTTTTGGTGAAAAAAGTTGAAATTTTTTCCAAGTGCCCACTCAGAATGAATTTTTTTTCACTTTTTTGAAGAAAAAAATTGAAATTTGTTTTTTTTACTTTTGGGATTAAAAAAGATGAAATTAGGATTTTTTCACTTTTTGGATGAAAAAAGTTGAAATTTTTTCCAAGTCCCCACTCAGAATGGGACTTTGTCACTTTTTTGACAAAAACTATGAATTTGCAATTTTTCACTATTTGGATCAAAAAAGTTTATCTTTCCATCCAATAAGTCAAAATGTCCCATTCTGACATGGGAAGCGGCACACATGTCAACTTAGACAAAAGTTGAATATTTTTCCAAGTCCCATCTCATAATGAGATGGGACTTAGAAAAAAATTCAACTTTTGTGAAAAGTCAAAAGAGCTTCCAAGTCCCTTGTCAGAATGGGAATTTGTTACTTCTTTGAAGAAGAAAATTAAATTTGGATGTTTTCACTTTTTGGACGATAAAGGTTGAAATTTTTTCTAAGTCCCCATTCAGAATGGGACTTTGTGACTTTTTTGAAGAAATGTATTGAATTTGGATTTTTTCACTTTTTGGATGAAAAAAGTAGACATTTTTTCCAAGTGCCCACTCAGAACCGGACTTTGTCACTTTTTTGAAGAAAAAAATGTAAATTTGATATTTTCTCTTTGTGGTCTAAAAAAGCTGAAATTTTTATTTTTTCACTTTTTGGATGAAAAAAGTTGAAATTTTTTCCAAGTGCCCACTCAGAACGGAATTTTTTTCACTTTTTTGAAGAAAAAAATTGAAATTAGATTTTTTTACTTTTGGGACTAAAAAAGATCAAATTAGGATTTTTTCACTTTTTGGATGAAAAAAGTTGAAATTTTTTCCAAGTGCCCACTCAGAACGGAATTTTTTTCACTTTTTTGAAGAAAAAAATTGAAATTAGATTTTTTCACTTTTGGGACTAAAAAAGATGAAATTTGGATTTTTTCACTTTTTTGGTGAAAAAAGTTGACATTTTTTCCAAGTGCCCACTCAGAACGGAATTTTTTTCACTTTTTTGAAGAAAAAAATTGAACTTTGATTTTTTCACTTTTGGGACTAAAAAAGATTAAATTTGGATTTTTTCATTTTTTTGGTGAAAAAAGTTGAAATTTTTTCAAAGTGCCCACTCAGAATGAATTTTTTTTCACTTTTCTGAAGAAAAAAATTGAAATTTGTTTTTTTCACTTTTGGGACTAAAAAAGATGAAATTAGGATTTTTTCACTTTTTGGATGAAAAAAGCTGAATTTTTTTCCAAGTGCCCACTCAGAATGGGACTTTGTCACTTTTTTGAATAAAACTATGAATTTGCAATTTTTCACTATTTGGATCAAAAAAGTTTATCTTTCCATCCAATAAGTCAAAATGTCCCATTCTGACATGGGAAGCGGCACACATGTCAACTTAGACAAAAGTTGAATATTTTTCTAAGTCCCATCTCATAATGAGATGGGACTTAGAAAAAAATTCAACTTTTGTGAAAAGTCAAAAGAGCTTCCAAGTCCCTTGTCAGAATGGGAATTTGTTACTTCTTTGAAGAAGAAAATTAAATTTGGATGTTTTCACTTTTTGGACGATAAAGGTTGAAATTTTTTCTAAGTCCCCATTCAGAATGGGACTTTGTGACTTTTTTGAAGAAATGTATTGAATTTGGATTTTTTCACTTTTTGTATGAAAAAAGTAGACATTTTTTCCAAGTGCCCACTCAGAACCGGACTTTGTCACTTTTTTGAAGAAAAAAATGTAAATTTGATATTTTCTCTTTGTGGACTAAAAAAGATGAAATTTGGATTTTTTCACTTTTTGGATGAAAAAAGTTGAAATTTTTTCCAAGTGCCCACTCAGAACGGAATTTTTTTCACTTTTTTGAAGAAAAAAATTGAAATTAGATTTTTTCACTTTTGGGACTGAAAAAGATGAAATTTGGATTTTTTCACTTTTTTGGTGAAAAAAGTTGACATTTTTTCCAAGTGCCCACTCAGAACGGAATTTTTTTCACTTTTTTGAAGAAAAAAATTGAAATTTGATTTTTTCACTTTTGGGACTAAAAAAGATGAAATTTGGATTTTTTCATTTTTTTGGTGAAAAAAGTTGAAATTTTTTCAAAGTGCCCACTCAGAATGAATTTTTTTTCACTTTTTTGAAGAAAAAAATTGAAATTTGTTTTTTTTACTTTTGGGACTAAAAAAGATGAAATTAGGATTTTTTCACTTTTTGGATGAAAAAAGTTGAAATTTTTTCCAAGTGCCCACTCAGAATGGGACTTTGTCACTTTTTTGACAAGAACTATGAATTTGCAATTTTCCACTATTTGGATCAAAAAAGTTTATCTTTCCATCCAATAAGTCAAAATGTCCCATTCTGACATGGGAAGCGGCACACATGTCAACTTAGACAAAAGTTGAATATTTTTCTAAGTCCCATCTCATAATGAGATGGGACTTAGAAAAAAATTCAACTTTTGTGAAAAGTCAAAAGAGCTTCCAAGTCCCTTGTCAGAATGGGAATTTGTTACTTCTTTGAAGAAGAAAATTAAATTTGGATGTTTTCACTTTTTGGACGATAAAGGTTGAAATTTTTTCTAAGTCCCCATTCAGAATGGGACTTTGTGACTTTTTTGAAGAAATGTATTGAATTTGGATTTTTTCACTTTTTGTATGAAAAAAGTAGACATTTTTTCCAAGTGCCCACTCAGAAACGGACTTTGTCACTTTTTTGAAGAAAAAAATGTAAATTTGATATTTTCTCTTTGTGGACTAAAAAAGATGAAATTTGGATTTTTTCACTTTTTGGATGAAAAAAGTTGAAATTTTTTCCAAGTGCCCACTCAGAACGGAATTTTTTTCACTTTTTTGAAGAAAAAAATTGAAATTAGATTTTTTCACTTTTGGGACTAAAAAAGATGAAATTTGGATTTTTTCACTTTTTTGGTGAAAAAAGTTGACATTTTTTCCAAGTGCCCACTCAGAACGGATTTTTTTTCACTTTTTTGAAGAAAAAAATTGAAATTTGATTTTTTCACTTTTGGGACTAAAAAAGATGAAATTTGGATTTGTTCATTTTTTTGGTGAAAAAAGTTGAAATTTTTTCAAAGTGCCCACTCAGAATGAATTTTTTTTCACTTTTTTGAAGAAAAAAAATTGAAATTTGTTTTTTTTACTTTTGGGACTAAAAAAGATGAAATTAGGATTTTTTCACTTTTTGGATGAAAAAAGTTGAAATTTTTTCCAAGTGCCCACTCAGAATGGGACTTTGTCACTTTTTGAAAAAAACTATGAATTTGCAATTTTTCACTATTTGGATCAAAAAAGTTTATCTTTCCATCCAATAAGTCAAAATGTCCCATTCTGACATGGGAAGCGGCACACATGTCAACTTAGACAAAAGTTGAATATTTTTCTAAGTCCCATCTCATAATGAGATGGGACTTAGAAAAAAATTCAACTTTTGTGAAAAGACAAAAGAGCTTCCAAGTCCCTTGTCAGAATGGGAATTTGTTACTTCTTTGAAGAAGAAAATTAAATTTGGATGTTTTCACTTTTTGGACGATAAAGGTTGAAATTTCTTCTAAGTCCACATTCAGAATGGGACTTTGTGACTTTTTTGAAGAAATGTATTGAATTTGGATTTTTTCACTTTTTGGATGAAAAAAGTAGACATTTTTTCCAAGTGCCCACTCAGAACCGGACTTTGTCACTTTTTTGAAGAAAAAAATGTAAATTTGATATTTTCTCTTTGTGGACTAAAAAAGATGAAATTTGGATTTTTTCACTTTTTGGATGAAAAAAGTTGAAATTTTTTCCAAGTGCCCACTCAGAACGGAATTTTTTTCACTTTTTTGAAGAAAAAAATTGAAATTAGATTTTTTCACTTTTGGGACTAAAAAAGATGAAATTTGGATTTTTTCACTTTTTTGGTGAAAAAAGTTGACATTTTTTCCAAGTGCCCACTCAGAACGGAATTTTTTTCACTTTTTTGAAGAAAAAAATTGAAATTGATTTTTTCACTTTTGGGACTAAAAAGATGAAATTTGGATTTTTTCATTTTTTTGGTGAAAAAAGTTGAAATTTTTTCAAAGTGCCCACTCAGAATGAATTTTTTTTCACTTTTTTGAAGAAAAGATTGAAATGTGTTTTTTTTACTTTTGGGACTAAAAAAGATGAAATTAGGATTTTTTCACTTTTTGGATGAAAAAAGTTGAAATTTTTTCCAAGTGCCCACTCAGAATGGGACTTTGTCACTTTTTTGACAAGAACTATGAATTTGCAATTTTTCACTATTTGGATCAAAAAAGTTTATCTTTCCATCCAATAAGTCAAAATGTCCCATTCTGACATGGGAAGCGGCACACATGTCAACTTAGACAAAAGTTGAATATTTTTGTAAGTCCCATCTCATAATGAGATGGGACTTAGAAAAAAATTAAACTTTTGTGAAAAGTCAAAAGAGCTTCCAAGTCCCTTGTCAGAATGGGAATTTGTTACTTCTTTGAAGAAGAAAATTAAATTTGGATGTTTTCACTTTTTGGACGATAAAGGTTGAAATTTTTTCTAAGTCCACATTCAGAATGGGACTTTGTGACTTTTTTGAAGAAATGTATTGAATTTGGATTTTTTCACTTTTTGGATGAAAAAAGTAGACATTTTTTCCAAGTGCCCACTCAGAACCGGACTTTGTCACTTTTTTGAAGAAAAAAATGTAAATTTGATTTTTTCTCTTTTGGGACTAAAAAAGATGAAATTTGGATTTTTTCACTTTTTGGATGAAAAAAGTTGAAATTTTTTCCAAGTGCCCACTCAGAACGGATTTTTTTTCACTTTTTTGAAGAAAAAAATTGAAATTTGATTTTTTCACTTTTGGGACAAAAAAAGATGAAATTTGGATTTGTTCATTTTTTTGGTGAAAAAAGTTTAAATTTTTTCAAAGTGCCCACTCAGAATGAATTTTTTTTCACTTTTTTGAAGAAAAAAAATTGAAATTTGTTTTTTTTACTTTTGGGACTAAAAAGATGAAATTAGGATTTTTTCACTTTTTGGATGAAAAAAGTTGAAATTTTTTCAAAGTGCCCACTCAGAATGGGACTTTGTCACTTTTTGAAAAAAACTATGAATTTGCAATTTTTCACTATTTGGATCAAAAAAGTTTATCTTTCCATCCAATAAGTCAAAATGTCCCATTCTGACATGGGAAGCGGCACACATGTCAACTTAGACAAAAGTTGAATATTTTTCTAAGTCCCATCTCATAATGAGATGGGACTTAGAAAAAAATTCAACTTTTGTGAAAAGACAAAAGAGCTTCCAAGTGCCTTGTCAGAATGGGAATTTGTTACTTCTTTGAAGAAGAAAATTAAATTTGGATGTTTTCACTTTTTGGACGATAAAGGTTGAAATTTTTTCTAAGTCCACATTCAGAATGGGACTTTGTGACTTTTTTGAAGAAATGTATTGAATTTGGATTTTTTCACTTTTTGGATGAAAAAAGTAGACATTTTTTCCAAGTGCCCACTCAGAACCGGACTTTGTCACTTTTTTGAAGAAAAAAAATAAAATTTGATTTTTTCACTTTGGGACTAAAAATGATGAAATTTTGATTTTTTCACTTTTTGGATGAAAAAAGTTGACATTTTTTCCAAGTGCCCACTCAGAACGGATTTTTTTTCACTTTTTTGAAGAAAAAAATTGAAATTTGATTTTTTCACTTTTGGGACTAAAAAAGATGAAATTTGGATTTGTTCATTTTTTTGGTGAAAAAAGTTGAAATTTTTTCAAAGTGCCCACTCAGAATGAATTTTTTTTCACTTTTTTGAAGAAAAAAAATTTAAATTTGTTTTTTTTACTTTTGGGACTAAAAAAGATGAAATTAGGATTTTTTCACTTTTTGGATGAAAAAAGTTGAAATTTTTCCAAGTGCCCACTCAGAATGGGACTTTGTCACTTTTTTGACAAGAACTCTGAATTTGCAATTTTTCACTATTTGGATCAAAAAA
The DNA here is from genome assembly GCF_031143425.1 of Pleurodeles waltl. Lineage (NCBI taxonomy): Eukaryota > Metazoa > Chordata > Amphibia > Caudata > Salamandridae > Pleurodeles > Pleurodeles waltl. The sequence continues at coordinate 20,940 of NW_027150356.1, forward strand.
GTTTATCTTTCCATCCAATAAGTCAAAATGTCCCATTCTGACATGGGAAGCGGCACACATGTCAACTTAGACAAAAGTTGAATATTTTTCTAAGTCCCATCTCATAATGAGATGGGACTTAGAAAAAAATTCAACTTTTGTGAAAAGTCAAAAGAGCTTCCAAGTCCCTTGTCAGAATGGGAATTTGTTACTTCTTTGAAGAAGAAAATTAAATTTGGATGTTTTCACTTTTTGGACGATAAAGGTTGAAATTTTTTCTAAGTCCCCATTCAGAATGGGACTTTGTGACTTTTTTGAAGAAATGTATTGAATTTGGATTTTTTCACTTTTTGTATGAAAAAAGTAGACATTTTTTCCAAGTGCCCACTCAGAACCGGACTTTGTCACTTTTTTGAAGAAAAAAATGTAAATTTGATATTTTCTCTTTGTGGACTAAAAAAGATGAAATTTGGATTTTTTCACTTTTTGGATGAAAAAAGTTGAAATTTTTTCCAAGCGCCCACTCAGAACGGAATTTTTTTCACTTTTTTGAAGAAAAAAATTGAAATTAGATTTTTTCACTTTTGGGACTGAAAAAGATGAAATTTGGATTTTTTCACTTTTTTGGTGAAAAAAGTTGACATTTTTTCCAAGTGCCCACTCAGAACGGAATTTTTTTCACTTTTTTGAAGAAAAAAATTGAAATTTGATTTTTTCACTTTTGGGACTAAAAAAGATGAAATTTGGATTTTTTCATTTTTTTGGTGAAAAAAGTTGAAATTTTTTCAAAGTGCCCACTCAGAATGAATTTTTTTTCACTTTTTTGAAGAAAAAAATTGAAATTTGTTTTTTTTACTTTTGGGACTAAAAAAGATGAAATTAGGATTTTTTCACTTTTTGGATGAAAAAAGTTGAAATTTTTTCCAAGTGCCCACTCAGAATGGGACTTTGTCACTTTTTTGACAAGAACTATGAATTTGCAATTTTCCACTATTTGGATCAAAAAAGTTTATCTTTCCATCCAATAAGTCAAAATGTCCCATTCTGACATGGGAAGCGGCACACATGTCAACTTAGACAAAAGTTGAATATTTTTCTAAGTCCCATCTCATAATGAGATGGGACTTAGAAAAAAATTCAACTTTTGTGAAAAGTCAAAAGAGCTTCCAAGTCCCTTGTCAGAATGGGAATTTGTTACTTCTTTGAAGAAGAAAATTAAATTTGGATGTTTTCACTTTTTGGACGATAAAGGTTGAAATTTTTTCTAAGTCCCCATTCAGAATGGGACTTTGTGACTTTTTTGAAGAAATGTATTGAATTTGGATTTTTTCACTTTTTGTATGAAAAAAGTAGACATTTTTTCCAAGTGCCCACTCAGAACCGGACTTTGTCACTTTTTTGAAGAAAAAAATGTAAATTTGATATTTTCTCTTTGTGGACTAAAAAAGATGAAATTTTGATTTTTTCACTTTTTGGATGAAAAAAGTTGAATTTTTTTCCAAGTGCCCACTCAGAACGGAATTTTTTTCACTTTTTTGAAGAAAAAAATTGAAATTAGATTTTTTCACTTTTGGGACTAAAAAAGATGAAATTTGGATTTTTTCACTTTTTTGGTGAAAAAAGTTGACATTTTTTCCAAGTGCCCACTCAGAACGGAATTTTTTTCACTTTTTTGAAGAAAAAAATTGAAATTTGATTTTTTCACTTTTGGGACTAAAAAAGATGAAATTTGGATTTTTTCATTTTTTTGGTGAAAAAAGTTGAAATTTTTTCAAAGTGCCCACTCAGAATGATTTTTTTTTCACTTTTTTGAAGAAAAAAATTGAAATGTGTTTTTTTTACTTTTGGGACTAAAAAAGATGAAATTAGGATTTTTTCACTTTTTGGATGAAAAAAGTTGAAATTTTTTCCAAGTGCCCACTCAGAATGGGACTTTGTCACTTTTTTGAAAAAAACTATGAATTTGCAATTTTTCACTATTTGGATCAAAAAAGTTTATCTTTCCATCCAATAAGTCAAAATGTCCCATTCTGACATGGGAAGCGGCACACATGTCAACTTAGACAAAAGTTGAATATTTTTCTAAGTCCCATCTCATAATGAGATGGGACTTAGAAAAAAATTCAACTTTTGTGAAAAGTCAAAAGAGCTTCCAAGTCCCTTGTCAGAATGGGAATTTGTTACTTCTTTGAAGAAGAAAATTAAATTTGGATGTTTTCACTTTTTGGACGATAAAGGTGAAATTTTTTCTAAGTCCCCATTCAGAATGGGACTTTGTGACTTTTTTGAAGAAATGTATTGAATTTGGATTTTTTCACTTTTTGGATGAAAAAAGTAGACATTTTTTCCAAGTGCCCACTCAGAACCGGACTTTGTCACTTTTTTGAAGAAAAAAAATAAAATTTGATTTTTTCACTTTTGGGACTAAAAATGATGAAATTTTGATTTTTTCACTTTTTGGATGAAAAAAGTTGAAATTTTTTCCAAGTGCCCACTCAGAACGGATTTTTTTTTCACTTTTTTGAAGAAAAAAATTGAAATTTGATTTTTTTACTTTTGGGACTAAAAAAGATCAAATTTGGATTTTTTCACTTTTTGGATGAAAAAAGTTGAAATTTTTTCCAAGTGCCCACTCAGAACAGATTTTTTTTCACTTTTTTGAAGAAAAAAATTGAAATTTGATTTTTTCACTTTTGGGACTAAAAAAGATGAAATTTGGATTTTTTCACTTTTTTGGTGAAAAAAGTTGAAATTTTTTCCAAGTGCCCACTCAGAATGAATTTTTTTCACTTTTTTGAAGAAAAAAATTGAAATTTGTTTTTTTTACTTTTGGGATTAAAAAAGATGAAATTAGGATTTTTTTCACTTTTTGGATGAAAAAAGTTGAAATTTTTTCCAAGTCCCCACTCAGAATGGGACTTTGTCACTTTTTTGACAAAAACTATGAATTTGCAATTTTTCACTATTTAGATCAAAAAAGTTTATCTTTCCATCCAATAAGTCAAAATGTCCCATTCTGACATGGGAAGCGGCACACATGTCAACTTAGACAAAAGTTGAATATTTTTCCAAGTCCCATCTCATAATGAGATGGACTTAGAAAAAAATTCAACTTTTGTGAAAAGTCAAAAGAGCTTCCAAGTCCCTTGTCAGAATGGGAATTTGTTACTTCTTTGAAGAAGAAAATTAAATTTGGATGTTTTCACTTTTTGGACGATAAAGGTTGAAATTTTTTCTAAGTCCCCATTCAGAATGGGACTTTGTGACTTTTTTGAAGAAATGTATTGAATTTGGATTTTTTCACTTTTTGGATGAAAAAAGTAGACATTTTTTCCAAGTGCCCACTCAGAACCGGACTTTGTCACTTTTTTGAAGAAAAAAATGTAAATTTGATATTTTCTCTTTGTGGTCTAAAAAAGCTGAAATTTTTATTTTTTCACTTTTTGGATGAAAAAAGTTGAAATTTTTTCCAAGTGCCCACTCAGAACGGAATTTTTTTCACTTTTTTGAAGAAAAAAATTGAAATTAGATTTTTTTACTTTTGGGACTAAAAAAGATCAAATTAGGATTTTTTCACTTTTTGGATGAAAAAAGTTGAAATTTTTTCCAAGTGCCCACTCAGAACGGAATTTTTTTCACTTTTTGAAGAAAAAAATTGAAATTAGATTTTTTCACTTTTGGGACTAAAAAAGATGAAATTTGGATTTTTTCACTTTTTTGGTGAAAAAAGTTGACATTTTTTCCAAGTGCCCACTCAGAACGGAATTTTTTTCACTTTTTTGAAGAAAAAAATTGAACTTTGATTTTTTCACTTTTGGGACTAAAAAAGATTAAATTTGGATTTTTTCATTTTTTTGGTGAAAAAAGTTGAAATTTTTTCAAAGTGCCCACTCAGAATGAATTTTTTTTCACTTTTCTGAAGAAAAAAATTGAAATTTGTTTTTTTCACTTTTGGGACTAAAAAAGATGAAATTAGGATTTTTTCACTTTTTGGATGAAAAAAGCTGAATTTTTTTCCAAGTGCCCACTCAGAATGGGACTTTGTCACTTTTTTGAATAAAACTATGAATTTGCAATTTTTCACTATTTGGATCAAAAAAGTTTATCTTTCCATCCAATAAGTCAAAATGTCCCATTCTGACATGGGAAGCGGCACACATGTCAACTTAGACAAAAGTTGAATATTTTTCTAAGTCCCATCTCATAATGAGATGGGACTTAGAAAAAAATTCAACTTTTGTGAAAAGTCAAAAGAGCTTCCAAGTCCCTTGTCAGAATGGGAATTTGTTACTTCTTTGAAGAAGAAAATTAAATTTGGATGTTTTCACTTTTTGGACGATAAAGGTTGAAATTTTTTCTAAGTCCCCATTCAGAATGGGACTTTGTGACTTTTTTGAAGAAATGTATTGAATTTGGATTTTTTCACTTTTTGTATGAAAAAAGTAGACATTTTTTCCAAGTGCCCACTCAGAACCGGACTTTGTCACTTTTTTGAAGAAAAAAATGTAAATTTGATATTTTCTCTTTGTGGACTAAAAAAGATGAAATTTGGATTTTTTCACTTTTTGGATGAAAAAAGTAGAAATTTTTTCCAAGTGCCCACTCAGAACGGAATTTTTTTCACTTTTTTGAAGAAAAAAATTGAAATTAGATTTTTTCACTTTTGGGACTGAAAAAGATGAAATTTGGATTTTTTCACTTTTTTGGTGAAAAAAGTTGACATTTTTTCCAAGTGCCCACTCAGAACGGAATTTTTTTCACTTTTTTGAAGAAAAAAATTGAAATTTGATTTTTTCACTTTTGGGACTAAAAAAGATGAAATTTGGATTTTTTCATTTTTTTGGTGAAAAAAGTTGAAATTTTTTCAAAGTGCCCACTCAGAATGAATTTTTTTTCACTTTTTTGAAGAAAAAAATTGAAATTTGTTTTTTTTACTTTTGGGACTAAAAAAGATGAAATTAGGATTTTTTCACTTTTTGGATGAAAAAAGTTGAAATTTTTTCCAAGTGCCCACTCAGAACGGGACTTTGTCACTTTTTTGACAAGAACTATGAATTTGCAATTTTCCACTATTTGGATCAAAAAAGTTTATCTTTCCATCCAATAAGTCAAAATGTCCCATTCTGACATGGGAAGCGGCACACATGTCAACTTAGACAAAAGTTGAATATTTTTCTAAGTCCCATCTCATAATGAGATGGGACTTAGAAAAAAATTCAACTTTTGTGAAAAGTCAAAAGAGCTTCCAAGTCCCTTGTCAGAATGGGAATTTGTTACTTCTTTGAAGAAGAAAATTAAATTTGGATGTTTTCACTTTTTGGACGATAAAGGTTGAAATTTTTTCTAAGTCCCCATTCAGAATGGGACTTTGTGACTTTTTTGAAGAAATGTATTGAATTTGGATTTTTTCACTTTTTGTATGAAAAAAGTAGACATTTTTTCCAAGTGCCCACTCAGAACCGGACTTTGTCACTTTTTTGAAGAAAAAAATGTAAATTTGATTTTTTCTCTTTTGGGACTAAAAAGATGAAATTTGGATTTTTTCACTTTTTGGATGAAAAAAGTTGAAATTTTTTCCAAGTGCCCACTCAGAACGGATTTTTTTT
>NW_027150357.1:0-26458 GCF_031143425.1 Pleurodeles waltl
GTTTCCCTAGGTGCCGGCTGAGCTAGAGGCCAAAATCTACAGGTAGGCACTTCGCAAAAAACACCTCTGTTTTCTCCAAAAATGTGGATGAGTCCACGTTGCGCTTTGGGGCATTTCCTGTTGCGGGTGCTAGGCCTACCCACACAAGTGAGGTATCATTTTTATCGGGAGACTTGGAGGAACGCTGGGTGGAAGAACACTTGTGGCTCCTCTCAGATTCCAGAACTTTCTGCCACCAGAAATGTGAGGAACATGTGTTTTTTTAGCCAAATTTTGAGGTTTTGCAAAGGATTCTGGGTAACAGAACCTGGTCCGAGCCCCGCAAGTCACCACTCCTTGGATTCCCCTAGGTCTCTAGTTTTCAGAAATGCACAGGTTTGGTAGGTTTTCCCTAGGTGCCGGCTGAGCTAGAGGCCAAAATCTACAGGTAGGCACTTCGCAAAAAACACCTCTGGTTTCTTCCAAATATTTGGATGTGTCCACGTTGCGCTTTGGGGCGTTTCCTGTCACGGGTGCTAGGCCTACCCACACAAGTGAGGTATCAATTTTATCGAGAGACTTGGGGGAACGCTGGGTGGAAGGAAATTTGTGGCTCCTCTCAGATTCCAGAACTTTCTGCCACAGAAATGTGAGGAACATGTGTTTTTTTTTAGCCAAATTTTGAGGTGTGCAAAGGATTCTGGGTAACAGAACCTGGTCCGTGCCCCACAAGTCACCCCATCTTGGATTCCCCTAGGTCTCTAGTTTTCAGAAATGCACAGGTTTGGTAGGTTTCCCTAGGTGCCGGCTGAGCTAGAGGCCAAAATCTACAGGTAGGCACTTCGCAAAAAACACCTCTGTTTTCTTCCAAAAATGTGGTGAGTCCACGTTGCGCTTTGGCGCGTTTCCTGTAGCGGGCGCTGAGGCCTACCCACACAAGTGAGGTATCAGTTTTATCGGGAGACTTAGAGGAACGCTGGGTGGAAGGAAATTTATGGCTCCTCTCTGATTCCAGAACTTTCTGCCACAGAAATGTGAGGAACATGTGTTTTTTTAGCCAAATTTTGAGGTTTGCAAAGGATTCTGGGTAACAGAACCTGGTCCGAGCCCCCACAAGTCACCCCTCTTTGGATTCCCCTAGGTCTCTAAGTTTTCAGAAATGCACAGGTTTGGTAGGTTTCCCTAGGTGCCGGCTGAGCTAGAGGCCAAAATCTACAGGTAGGCACTTCGCAAAAAACACCTCTGTTTTCTTCCAAAAATTTGGATGTGTCCACGTTGCGCTTTGGGGCGTTTCCTGTCGCGGGCGCTAGCCTACCCACCCAAGTGAGGTATCATTTTTAATCGGGAGACTTGGGGGAATGCTGAGTGGAAGGAAATTTGTGGCTCCTCTCTGATTCCTGAATTTTCTGCCACAGAAATGTGAGGAACTTGTGTTTTTTTTAGCCAAAATATTTGAGGTTTGCAAAGGATTCTGGGTAACAGAAACCTGGTCCGAGCCCCGCAAGTCACCGCTCCTTGGATTTCCCTAGGTCTCTAGTTTTCAGAAATGCACAGGTTTGGTAGGTTTCCCTAGGTGCCGGCTGAGCTAGAGGCAAAAATCTACAGGTAGGCACTTCGCAAAAAACACCTCTGTTTTCTTCAAAAAATGTGGATGGAGTCCACGTTGCGCTTTGGTGCGTTTTCCTGTAGCGGGCGCTAGGCCTACCCACACAAGTGAGGTATCATTTTATCGGGAGACTTGGGGGAACGCTGGGTGAAGGAAATTTGTGGCTCCTCTCAGATTCCAGAACTTTCTGCCACAGAAATGTGAGGAACATGTGTTTTTTTTAGCCAAATTTTGAGGTTTGCAAAGGATTCTGGGTAACAGAACCTGGTCCGAGCCCTACAATTCACCCCCATCTTGGATTCCCCTAGGTCTCTAGTTTTTCAGAAATTCACAGGTTTGGTAGGTTTCCCTAGGTGCCGGCTGAGCTAGAGGCCAAAATCTACAGGTAGGCCACTTCGCAAAAACACTCTGTTTTCTTCCAAAAATGTGGATGAGTCCACGTTGCGCTTTGGGGCATTTCCTGTCGAGGGTGCTAGGCCTACCCACACAAGTGAGGGTATCATTTTATCGGGAGACTTGGAGGAACGCTGGGTGGAAGAACACTTGTGGCTCCTCTCAGGATTCCAGAACTTTCTGCCACAGAAATGTGAGGAACATGTGTTTTTTTAGCCAAATTTTGAGGTTTGCAAAGGATTCTGGGTAACAGAACCTGGTCCCGAGCCCCGCAAGTCACCAGTCCTTGGATTCCCCTAGGTCTCTAGTTTTCAGAAATGCACAGGTTTGGTAGGTTTCCCTAGGTGCCGGCTGAGCTAGAGGCCAAAATCTACAGGTAGGCACTTCGCAAAAAACACCTCTGTTTTTCTTCCAAATATTGGATGTGTCCACGTTGCGCTTTGGGGCGTTTCCTCTCGCGGGTGCTAGGCCTACCCCTGACACAAGTGAGGTATCATTTTTATCGAGAGACTTGGGGAAACGCTGGGTGGAAGGAAATTTGTGGCTCCTCTCAGATTCCAGAACTTTCTGCACAGAAATGTGAGGAACATGTGTTTTATTTTTTTTACCAAATTTTGAGGTGTGCAAAGGATTCTGGGTAACAGAACCTGGTCCGTGCCCACAAGTCACCCCATCCTTGGATTCCCCTAGGTCTCTAGTTTTCAGAAATGCACAGGTTTGGTAGGTTTCCCTAGGTGCCGGCTGAGCTAGAGGCCAAAATCTACAGTAGGCACTTCGCAAAAAACACCTCTGTTTTCTTCAAATATTTGGATGTGTCCACGTTGCACTTTGGGGCGTTTCCTGTCGCGGGTGCTAGGCCTACCCACACAAGTGAGGTATCAATTTTATCGAGAGACTTGGGGGAACGCTGGGTGGAAGGAAATTTGTGGCTCCTCTCAGATTCCAGAACTTTCTGCCACAGAAATGTGAGGAACATGTGTTTTTTTAGCCAAATTTTGAGGTTTGCAAGGATTCTGGGTAACAGAACCTGGTCCGAGCCCCGCAAGTCACCAGTCCTTGGATTCCCCTAGGTCTCTAGTTTTCAGAATGCACAGGTTTGGTAGGTTTCCCTAGGTGCCGGCTGAGCTAGAGGCCAAAATCTACAGGTAGGCACTTCGCAAAAAAACACCTCTGTTTTCTTCCAAATATTTGGATGTGTCCCACGTTGCGCTTTGGGGCGTTTCCTGTCGCGGGTGCTAGGCCTACCCACACAAGTGAGGGTATCATTTTTATCGAGAGACTTGGGGAAACGCTGGGTGGAAGGAAAATTTGTGGCTCCTCTCAGATTCAGAACTTTCCTGCCACAGAAATGTGAGGAACATGTGTTTTATTTTTTTAACCAAATTTTGAGGTGTGCAAAGGATTCTGGGTAAGAGAACCTGGTCCGTGCCCCACAAGTCACCCCATCTTGGATTCCCCTAGGTCTCTAGTTTTCAGAAATGCACAGGTTTGGTAGGTTTCCCTAGGTGCCGGCTGAGCTAGAGTCCAAAATCTACAGGTAGGCACTTCGCAAAAAACACCTCTGTTTTCTTCCAAATATTTGGATGTGTCCACGTTGCGCTTTGGGGCGTTTCTGTAGCGGGGCGCTAGGCCTACCCACACAAGTGAGGTATCATTTTTATCGGGAGACTTGGGGGAACGCTGGGTGGAAGGAAATTTGTGGCTCCTCTCAGATTCCAGAACTTTCTGCCACAGAAATGTGAGAACATGTGTTTTTTTAGCCAAATTTTGAGGTTTGCAAAGGATTCTGGGTAACAGAACCTGGTCCGAGCCCTACAATTCACCCCATCTTGGATTCCCTAGGTCTCTAGTTTTCAGAAATTCACAGGTTTGGTAGGTTTCCTAGGTGCCGGCTGAGCTAGAGGCCAAAATCTACAGGTAGGCACTTCGCAAAAAACACCTCTGTTTTCTTCCAAAAATGTGGATGAGTCCACGTTGCGCTTTGGGGCATTTCCTGTCGCGGGTGCTAGGCCTACCCACACAAGTGAGGTATCATTTTTATCGGGAGACTTGGAGGAACGCTGGGTGGAAGAACACTTGTGGCTCCTCTCAGATTCCAGAACTTTCTGCCACAGAAATGGGAGGAACATGTGTTTTTTTAGCCAAATTTTGAGGTTTGCAAAGGATTCTGGGTAACAGAACCTGGTCCGAGCCCCGCAAGTCACCAGTCCTTGGATTCCCCTAGGTCTCTAGTTTTCAGAAATGCACAGGTTTGGTAGGTTTCCCTAGGTGCCGGCTGAGCTAGAGGCCAAAATCTACAGGTAGGCACTTCGCAAAAAACACCTCTGTTTTCTTCCAAATATTTGGATGTGTCCACGTTGCGCTTTGGGGCGTTTCCTGTCGCGGGTGCTAGGCCTACCCACACAAGTGAGGTATCATTTTTATCGAGAGACTTGGGGAAACGCTGAGTGGAAGGAAATTTGTGGCTCCTCTCAGATTCCAGAACTTTCTGCCACAGAAATGTGAGGAACATGTGTTTTATTTTTTTAACCAAATTTTGAGGTGTGCAAAGGATTCTGGGTAACAGAACCTGGTCCGTGCCTCACAAGTCACCCCATCTTGGATTCCCCTAGGTCTCTAGTTTTCAGAAATGCACAGGTTTGGTAGGTTTCCCTAGGTGCCGGCTGAGCTAGAGGCCAAAATCTACAGGTAGGCACTTCGCAAAAAACACCTCTGTTTTCTTCCAAATATTTGGATGTGTCCACGTTGCACTTTGGGGCGTTTCCTGTCGCGGGTGCTAGGCCTACCCACACAAGTGAGGTATCAATTTTATCGAGAGACTTGGGGGAACGCTGGGTGGAAGGAAATTTGTGGCTCCTCTCAGATTCCAGAACTTTCTGCCACAGAAATGTGAGGAACATGTGTTTTTTTTAGCCAAATTTTGAGGTGTGCAAAGGATTCCGGGTAACAGAACCTGGTCCGTGCCCCACAAGTCACCCCATCTTGGATTCCCCTAGGTCTCTAGTTTTCAGAAATGCACAGGTTTGGTAGGTTTCCCTAGGTGCCGGCTGAGCTAGAGGCCAAAATCTACAGGTAGGCACTTCGCAAAAAACACCTCTGTTTTCTTCCAAAAATGTGGATGAGTCCACGTTGCGCTTTGGCGCGTTTCCTGTAGCGGGCGCTAGGCCTACCCACACAAGTGAGCTATAATTTTTATCGGGAGACTCGGAGGAACGCTGGGTGGAAGGAAATTTATGGCTCCTCTCTGATTCCAGAACTTTCTGCCACAGAAATGTGAGAAACATGTGTTTTTTTAGCCAAATTTTGAGGTTTGCAAAGGATTCTGGGTAACAGAACCTGGTCCGAGCCCCACAAGTCACCCCTCCTTGGATTCCCCTAGGTCTCTAGTTTTCAGAAATGCACAGGTTTGGTAGGTTTCCCTAGGTGCCGGCTGAGCTAGAGGCCAAAATCTACAGGTAGGCACTTCGCAAAAAACACCTCAGTTTTCTTCCATAAATTTGGATGTGTCCACGTTGCGCTTTGGGGCGTTTCCTGTCACGGGCGCTAGGCCTACCCACACAAATGAGGTATCATTTTTATCGGGAGACTTGGAGGAACGCTGGGTGGAAGAACACTTGTGGCTCCTCTCAGATTCCAGAACTTTCTGCCACAGAAATGTGAGGAACATGTGTTTTTTTAGCCAAATTTTGAGGTTTGCAAAGGATTCTGGGTAACAGAACCTGGTCCGAGCCCCGCAAGTCACCAGTCCTTGGATTCCCCTAGGTCTCTAGTTTTCAGAAATGCACAGGTTTGGTAGGTTTCCCTAGGTGCCGGCTGAGCTAGAGGCCAAAATCTACAGGTAGGCACTTCGCAAAAAACACCTCTGTTTTCTTCCAAATATTTGGATGTGTCCACGTTGCGCTTTGGGGCGTTTCCTGTCGCGGGTGCTAGGCCTACCCACACAAGTGAGGTATCATTTTTATCGAGAGACTTGGGGAAACGCTGGGTGGAAGGAAATTTGTGGCTCCTCTCAGATTCCAGAACTTTCTGCCACAGAAATGTGAGGAACATGTGTTTTATTTTTTTAACCAAATTTTGAGGTGTGCAAAGGATTCTGGGTAACAGAACCTGGTCCGTGCCTCACAAGTCACCCCATCTTGGATTCCCCTAGGTCTCTAGTTTTCAGAAATGCACAGGTTTGGTAGGTTTCCCTAGGTGCCGGCTGAGCTAGAGGCCAAAATCTACAGGTAGGCACTTCGCAAAAAACACCTCTGTTTTCTTCCAAATATTTGGATGTGTCCACGTTGCACTTTGGGGCGTTTCCTGTCGCGGGTGCTAGGCCTACCCACACAAGTGAGGTATCAATTTTATCGAGAGACTTGGGGGAACGCTGGGTGGAAGGAAATTTGTGGCTCCTCTCAGATTCCAGAACTTTCTGCCACAGAAATGTGAGGAACATGTGTTTTTTTTAGCCAAATTTTGAGGTGTGCAAAGGATTCTGGGTAACAGAACCTGGTCCGTGCCCCACAAGTCACCCCATCTTGGATTCCCCTAGGTCTCTAGTTTTCAGAAATGCACAGGTTTGGTAGGTTTCCCTAGGTGCCGGCTGAGCTAGAGGCCAAAATCTACAGGTAGGCACTTCGCAAAAAACACCTCTGTTTTCTTCCAAAAATGTGGATGAGTCCACGTTGCGCTTTGGCGCGTTTCCTGTAGCGGGTGCTAGGCCTACCCACACAAGTGAGGTATAATTTTTATCGGGAGACTCGGAGGAACGCTGGGTGGAAGGAAATTTATGGCTCCTCTCTGATTCCAGAACTTTCTGCCACAGAAATGTGAGGAACATGTGTTTTTTTAGCCAAATTTTGAGGTTTGCAAAGGATTCTGGGTAACAGAACCTGGTCCGAGCCCCGCAAGTCACCCCTCCTTGGATTCCCCTAGGTCTCTAGTTTTCAGAAATGCACAGGTTTGGTAGGTTTCCCTAGGTGCCGGCTGAGCTAGAGGCCAAAATCTACAGGTAGGCACTTCGCAAAAAACACCTCCGTTTTCTTCCAAATATTTGGATGTGGCCACGTTGCGCTTTGGGGCGTTTCCTGTCACGGGCGCTAGGCCTACCCACACAAGTGAGGTATCATTTTTATCGGGAGACTTGGGGGAACGCTGGGTGGAAGGAAATTTGTCGCTCCTCTCAGATTCCAGAACTTTCTGCCACAGAAATATGAGGAAAATGTGTTTTTTCAGCCAAATTTTGAGGTTTGCAAAGGATTCTGGGTAACAGAACCTGGTCCGAGCCCTACAATTCACCCCATCTTGGATTCCCCTAGGTCTCTAGTTTTCAGAAATGCACAGGTTTGGTAGGTTTCCCTAGGTGCCGGCTGAGCTAGAGGCCAAAATCTACAGGTAGGCACTTCGCAAAAAACACCTCTGTTTTCTTCAAAAAATGTGGATGAGTCCACGTTGCGCTTTGGTGCTTTTCCTGTAGCGGGCGCTAGGCCTACCCACACAAGTGAGGTATAATTTTTATCGGGAGACTTGGGGGAACGCTGGGTGGAAGAAAACTTGTGGCTCCTCTCAGATTCCAGAACTTTCTAACACAGAAATGGGAGGAACATGTGTTTTTTTAGCCAAATTTTGAGGTTTGCAAAGGATTCTGGGTAACAGAACCTGGTCCGAGCCCCGCAAGTCACCCCTCCTTGGATTCCCCTAGGTCTCTAGTTTTCAGAAATGCACAGGTTTGGTAGGTTTCCCTAGGTGCCGGCTGAGCTAGAGGCCAAAATCTACAGGTAGGCACTTCGCAAAAAACATCTCAGTTTTCTTCCAAAAATTTGGATGTGTCCACGTTGCGCTTTGGGGCGTTTCCTGTCACGGGCGCTAGGCCTACCCACACAAGTGAGGTATCATTTTTATCGGGAGACTTGGGGGAACGCTGGGTGGAAGGAAATTTGTGGCTCCTCTCAGATTCCAGAACTTTCTGCCACAGAAATGAGAGGAACATGTGTTTTTTTAGCCAAATTTTGAGGTTTGCAAAGGATTCTGGGTAACAGAACCTGGTCCGAGCCCTACAATTCACCCCATCTTGGATTCCCCTAGGTCTCTAGTTTTCAGAAATGCACAGGTTTGGTAGGTTTCCCTAGGTGCCGGCTGAGCTAGAGGCCAAAATCTACAGGTAGGCACTTCGCAAAAAACACCTCTGTTTTCTTCCAAAAATGTGGATGAGTCCACGTTGCGCTTTGGGGCATTTCCTGTTGCGGGTGCTAGGCCTACCCACACAAGTGAGGTATCATTTTTATCGGGAGACTTGGAGGAACGCTGGGTGGAAGAACACTTGTGGCTCCTCTCAGATTCCAGAACTTTCTGCCACAGAAATGTGAGGAACATGTGTTTTTTTAGCCAAATTTTGAGGTTTGCAAAGGATTCTGGGTAACAGAACCTGGTCCGAGCCCCGCAAGTCACCACTCCTTGGATTCCCCTAGGTCTCTAGTTTTCAGAAATGCACAGGTTTGGTAGGTTTCCCTAGGTGCCGGCTGAGCTAGAGGCCAAAATCTACAGGTAGGCACTTCGCAAAAAACACCTCTGGTTTCTTCCAAATATTTGGATGTGTCCACGTTGCGCTTTGGGGCGTTTCCTGTCACGGGTGCTAGGCCCACCCACACAAGTGAGGTATCAATTTTATCGAGAGACTTGGGGGAACGCTGGGTGGAAGGAAATTTGTGGCTCCTCTCAGATTCCAGAACTTTCTGCCACAGAAATGTGAGGAACATGTGTTTTTTTTAGCCAAATTTTGAGGTGTGCAAAGGATTCTGGGTAACAGAACCTGGTCCGTGCCCCACAAGTCACCCCATCTTGGATTCCCCTAGGTCTCTAGTTTTCAGAAATGCACAGGTTTGGTAGGTTTCCCTAGGTGCCGGCTGAGCTAGAGGCCAAAATCTACAGGTAGGCACTTCGCAAAAAACACCTCTGTTTTCTTCCAAAAATGTGGATGAGTCCACGTTGCGCTTTGGCGCGTTTCCTGTAGCGGGCGCTAGGCCTACCCACACAAGTGAGGTATCATTTTTATCGGGAGACTTAGAGGAACGCTGGGTGGAAGGAAATTTATGGCTCCTCTCTGATTCCAGAACTTTCTGCCACAGAAATGTGAGGAACATGTGTTTTTTTAGCCAAATTTTGAGGTTTGCAAAGGATTCTGGGTAACAGAACCTGGTCCGAGCCCCACAAGTCACCCCTCTTTGGATTCCCCTAGGTCTCTAGTTTTCAGAAATGCACAGGTTTGGTAGGTTTCTCTAGGTGCCGGCTGAGCTAGAGGCCAAAATCTACAGGTAGGCACTTCGCAAAAAACACCTCTGTTTTCTTCCAAAAATTTGGATGTGTCCACGTTGCGCTTTGGGGCGTTTCCTGTCGCGGGCGCTAGGCCTACCCACCCAAGTGAGGTATCATTTTTATCGGGAGACTTGGGGGAATGCTGAGTGGAAGGAAATTTGTGGCTCCTCTCTGATTCCTGAATTTTCTGCCACAGAAATGTGAGGAACTTGTGTTTTTTTTAGCCAAATTTTGAGGTTTGCAAAGGATTCTGGGTAACAGAACCTGGTCCGAGCCCCGCAAGTCACCGCTCCTTGGATTTCCCTAGGTCTCTAGTTTTCAGAAATGCACAGGTTTGGTAGGTTTCCCTAGGTGCCGGCTGAGCTAGAGGCAAAAATCTACAGGTAGGCACTTCGCAAAAAACACCTCTGTTTTCTTCAAAAAATGTGGATGAGTCCACGTTGCGCTTTGGTGCGTTTCCTGTAGCGGGCGCTAGGCCTACCCACACAAGTGAGGTATCATTTTTATCGGGAGACTTGGGGGAACGCTGGGTGGAAGAAAACTTGTGGCTCCTCTCAGATTCCAGAACTTTCTAACACAGAAATGGGAGGAACATGTGTTTTTTTAGCCAAATTTTGAGGTTTGCAAAGGATTCAGGGTAACAGAACCTGGTCCGAGCCCCACAAGTCACCCCTCCTTGGATTCCCCTAGGTCTCTAGTTTTCAGAAATGCACAGGTTTGGTAGGTTTCCCTAGGTGCCGGCTGAGCTAGAGGCCAAAATCTACAGGTAGGCACTTCGCAAAAAACACCTCAGTTTTCTTCCATAAATTTGGATGTGTCCACGTTGCGCTTTGGGGCGTTTCCTGTCACGGGCGCTAGGCCTACCCACACAAGTGAGGTATCATTTTTATCGGGAGACTTGGGGGAACGCTGGGTGGAAGGAAATTTGTGGCTCCTCTCAGATTCCAGAACTTTCTGCCACAAAAATGTGAGGAACATGTGTTTTTTTAGCCAAATTTTGAGGTTTGCAAAGGATTCTGGGTAACAGAACCTGGTCCGAGCCCTACAATTCACCCCATCTTGGATTCCCCTAGGTCTCTAGTTTTCAGAAATTCACAGGTTTGGTAGGTTTCCCTAGGTGCCGGCTGAGCTAGAGGCCAAAATCTACAGGTAGTCACTTCGCAAAAAACACCTCTGTTTTCTTCCAAAAATGTGGATGAGTCCACGTTGCGCTTTGGGGCATTTCCTGTCGCGGGTGCTAGGCCTACCCACACAAGTGAGGTATCATTTTTATCGGGAGACTTGGAGGAACGCTGGGTGGAAGAACACTTGTGGCTCCTCTCAGATTCCAGAACTTTCTGCCACAGAAATGTGAGGAACATGTGTTTTTTTAGCCAAATTTTGAGGTTTGCAAAGGATTCTGGGTAACAGAACCTGGTCCGAGCCCCGCAAGTCACCAGTCCTTGGATTCCCCTAGGTCTCTAGTTTTCAGAAATGCACAGGTTTGGTAGGTTTCCCTAGGTGCCGGCTGAGCTAGAGGCCAAAATCTACAGGTAGGCACTTCGCAAAAAACACCTCTGTTTTCTTCCAAATATTTGGATGTGTCCACGTTGCGCTTTGGGGCGTTTCCTCTCGCGGGTGCTAGGCCTACCCACACAAGTGAGGTATCATTTTTATCGAGAGACTTGGGGAAACGCTGGGTGGAAGGAAATTTGTGGCTCCTCTCAGATTCCAGAACTTTCTGCCACAGAAATGTGAGGAACATGTGTTTTATTTTTTTAACCAAATTTTGAGGTGTGCAAAGGATTCTGGGTAACAGAACCTGGTCCGTGCCCCACAAGTCACCCCATCTTGGATTCCCCTAGGTCTCTAGTTTTCAGAAATGCACAGGTTTGGTAGGTTTCCCTAGGTGCCGGCTGAGCTAGAGGCCAAAATCTACAGGTAGGCACTTCGCAAAAAACACCTCTGTTTTCTTCCAAATATTTGGATGTGTCCACGTTGCACTTTGGGGCGTTTCCTGTCGCGGGTGCTAGGCCTACCCACACAAGTGAGGTATCAATTTTATCGAGAGACTTGGGGGAACGCTGGGTGGAAGGAAATTTGTGGCTCCTCTCAGATTCCAGAACTTTCTGCCACAGAAATGTGAGGAACATGTGTTTTTTTAGCCAAATTTTGAGGTTTGCAAAGGATTCTGGGTAACAGAACCTGGTCCGAGCCCCGCAAGTCACCAGTCCTTGGATTCCCCTAGGTCTCTAGTTTTCAGAAATGCACAGGTTTGGTAGGTTTCCCTAGGTGCCGGCTGAGCTAGAGGCCAAAATCTACAGGTAGGCACTTCGCAAAAAACACCTCTGTTTTCTTCCAAATATTTGGATGTGTCCACGTTGCGCTTTGGGGCGTTTCCTGTCGCGGGTGCTAGGCCTACCCACACAAGTGAGGTATCATTTTTATCGAGAGACTTGGGGAAACGCTGGGTGGAAGGAAATTTGTGGCTCCTCTCAGATTCCAGAACTTTCTGCCACAGAAATGTGAGGAACATGTGTTTTATTTTTTTAACCAAATTTTGAGGTGTGCAAAGGATTCTGGGTAAGAGAACCTGGTCCGTGCCCCACAAGTCACCCCATCTTGGATTCCCCTAGGTCTCTAGTCTTCAGAAATGCACAGGTTTGGTAGGTTTCCCTAGGTGCCGGCTGAGCTAGAGTCCAAAATCTACAGGTAGGCACTTCGCAAAAAACACCTCTGTTTTCTTCCAAATATTTGGATGTGTCCACGTTGCGCTTTGGGGCGTTTCCTGTCACGGGCGCTAGGCCTACCCACACAAGTGAGGTATCATTTTTATCGGGAGACTTGGGGGAACGCTGGGTGGAAGGAAATTTGTGGCTCCTCTCAGATTCCAGAACTTTCTGCCACAGAAATGTGAGGAACATGTGTTTTTTTAGCCAAATTTTGAGGTTTGCAAAGGATTCTGGGTAACAGAACCTGGTCCGAGCCCTACAATTCACCCCATCTTGGATTCCCCTAGGTCTCTAGTTTTCAGAAATTCACAGGTTTGGTAGGTTTCCCTAGGTGCCGGCTGAGCTAGAGGCCAAAATCTACAGGTAGTCACTTCGCAAAAAACACCTCTGTTTTCTTCCAAAAATGTGGATGAGTCCACGTTGCGCTTTGGGGCATTTCCTGTCGCGGGTGCTAGGCCTACCCACACAAGTGAGGTATCATTTTTATCGGGAGACTTGGAGGAACGCTGGGTGGAAGAACACTTGTGGCTCCTCTCAGATTCCAGAACTTTCTGCCACAGAAATGTGAGGAACATGTGTTTTTTTAGCCAAATTTTGAGGTTTGCAAAGGATTCTGGGTAACAGAACCTGGTCCGAGCCCCGCAAGTCACCAGTCCTTGGATTCCCCTAGGTCTCTAGTTTTCAGAAATGCACAGGTTTGGTAGGTTTCCCTAGGTGCCGGCTGAGCTAGAGGCCAAAATCTACAGGTAGGCACTTCGCAAAAAACACCTCTGTTTTCTTCCAAATATTTGGATGTGTCCACGTTGCGCTTTGGGGCGTTTCCTCTCGCGGGTGCTAGGCCTACCCACACAAGTGAGGTATCATTTTTATTGAGAGACTTGGGGAAACGCTGGGTGGAAGGAAATTTGTGGCTCCTCTCAGATTCCAGAACTTTCTGCCACAGAAATGTGAGGAACATGTGTTTTATTTTTTTAACCAAATTTTGAGGTGTGCAAAGGATTCTGGGTAACAGAACCTGGTCCGTGCCCCACAAGTCACCCCATCTTGGATTCCCCTAGGTCTCTAGTTTTCAGAAATGCACAGGTTTGGTAGGTTTCCCTAGGTGCCGGCTGAGCTAGAGGCCAAAATCTACAGGTAGGCACTTCGCAAAAAACACCTCTGTTTTCTTCCAAATATTTGGATGTGTCCACGTTGCACTTTGGGGCGTTTCCTGTCGCGGGTGCTAGGCCTACCCACACAAGTGAGGTATCAATTTTATCGAGAGACTTGGGGGAACGCTGGGTGGAAGGAAATTTGTGGCTCCTCTCAGATTCCAGAACTTTCTGCCACAGAAATGTGAGGAACATGTGTTTTTTTAGCCAAATTTTGAGGTTTGCAAAGGATTCTGGGTAACAGAACCTGGTCCGAGCCCCGCAAGTCACCAGTCCTTGGATTCCCCTAGGTCTCTAGTTTTCAGAAATGCACAGGTTTGGTAGGTTTCCCTAGGTGCCGGCTGAGCTAGAGGCCAAAATCTACAGGTAGGCACTTCGCAAAAAACACCTCTGTTTTCTTCCAAATATTTGGATGTGTCCACGTTGCGCTTTGGGGCGTTTCCTGTCGCGGGTGCTAGGCCTACCCACACAAGTGAGGTATCATTTTTATCGAGAGACTTGGGGAAACGCTGGGTGGAAGGAAATTTGTGGCTCCTCTCAGATTCCAGAACTTTCTGCCACAGAAATGTGAGGAACATGTGTTTTATTTTTTTAACCAAATTTTGAGGTGTGCAAAGGATTCTGGGTAAGAGAACCTGGTCCGTGCCCCACAAGTCACCCCATCTTGGATTCCCCTAGGTCTCTAGTCTTCAGAAATGCACAGGTTTGGTAGGTTTCCCTAGGTGCCGGCTGAGCTAGAGTCCAAAATCTACAGGTAGGCACTTCGCAAAAAACACCTCTGTTTTCTTCCAAATATTTGGATGTGTCCACGTTGCGCTTTGGGGCGTTTCCTGTCACGGGCGCTAGGCCTACCCACACAAGTGAGGTATCATTTTTATCGGGAGACTTGGGGGAACGCTGGGTGGAAGGAAATTTGTGGCTCCTCTCAGATTCCAGAACTTTCTGCCACAGAAATGTGAGGAACATGTGTTTTTTTAGCCAAATTTTGAGGTTTGCAAAGGATTTTGGGTAACAGAACCTGGTCCGAGCCCTACAATTCACCCCATCTTGGATTCCCCTAGGTCTCTAGTTTTCAGAAATTCACAGGTTTGGTAGGTTTCCCTAGGTGCCGGCTGAGCTAGAGGCCAAAATCTACAGGTAGGCACTTCGCAAAAAACACCTCTGTTTTCTTCCAAAAATGTGGATGAGTCCACGTTGCGCTTTGGGGCATTTCCTGTCGCGGGTGCTAGGCCTACCCACACAAGTGAGGTATCATTTTTATCGGGAGACTTGGAGGAACGCTGGGTGGAAGAACACTTGTGGCTCCTCTCAGATTCCAGAACTTTCTGCCACAGAAATGGGAGGAACATGTGTTTTTTTAGCCAAATTTTGAGGTTTGCAAAGGATTCTGGGTAACAGAACCTGGTCCGAGCCCCGCAAGTCACCAGTCCTTGGATTCCCCTAGGTCTCTAGTTTTCAGAAATGCACAGGTTTGGTAGGTTTCCCTAGGTGCCGGCTGAGCTAGAGGCCAAAATCTACAGGTAGGCACTTCGCAAAAAACACCTCTGTTTTCTTCCAAATATTTGGATGTGTCCACGTTGCGCTTTGGGGCGTTTCCTGTCGCGGGTGCTAGGCCTACCCACACAAGTGAGGTATCATTTTTATCGAGAGACTTGGGGAAACGCTGGGTGGAAGGAAATTTGTGGCTCCTCTCAGATTCCAGAACTTTCTGCCACAGAAATGTGAGGAACATGTGTTTTATTTTTTTAACCAAATTTTGAGGTGTGCAAAGGATTCTGGGTAAGAGAACCTGGTCCGTGCCCCACAAGTCACCCCATCTTGGATTCCCCTAGGTCTCTAGTCTTCAGAAATGCACAGGTTTGGTAGGTTTCCCTAGGTGCCGGCTGAGCTAGAGTCCAAAATCTACAGGTAGGCACTTCGCAAAAAACACCTCTGTTTTCTTCCAAATATTTGGATGTGTCCACGTTGCGCTTTGGGGCGTTTCCTGTCACGGGCGCTAGGCCTACCCACACAAGTGAGGTATCATTTTTATCGGGAGACTTGGGGGAACGCTGGGTGGAAGGAAATTTGTGGCTCCTCTCAGATTCCAGAACTTTCTGCCACAGAAATGTGTGGAACATGTGTTTTTTTAGCCAAATTTTGAGGTTTGCAAAGGATTCTGGGTAACAGAACCTGGTCCGAGCCCTACAATTCACCCCATCTTGGATTCCCCTAGGTCTCTAGTTTTCAGAAATTCACAGGTTTGGTAGGTTTCCCTAGGTGCCGGCTGAGCTAGAGGCCAAAATCTACAGGTAGGCACTTCGCAAAAAACACCTCTGTTTTCTTCCAAAAATGTGGATGAGTCCACGTTGCGCTTTGGGGCATTTCCTGTCGCGGGTGCTAGGCCTACCCACACAAGTGAGGTATCATTTTTATCGGGAGACTTGGAGGAACGCTGGGTGGAAGAACACTTGTGGCTCCTCTCAGATTCCAGAACTTTCTGCCACAGAAATGGGAGGAACATGTGTTTTTTTAGCCAAATTTTGAGGTTTGCAAAGGATTCTGGGTAACAGAACCTGGTCCGAGCCCCGCAAGTCACCAGTCCTTGGATTCCCCTAGGTCTCTAGTTTTCAGAAATGCACAGGTTTGGTAGGTTTCCCTAGGTGCCGGCTGAGCTAGAGGCCAAAATCTACAGGTAGGCACTTCGCAAAAAACACCTCTGTTTTCTTCCAAATATTTGGATGTGTCCACGTTGCGCTTTGGGGCGTTTCCTGTCGCGGGTGCTAGGCCTACCCACACAAGTGAGGTATCATTTTTATCGAGAGACTTGGGGAAACGCTGAGTGGAAGGAAATTTGTGGCTCCTCTCAGATTCCAGAACTTTCTGCCACAGAAATGTGAGGAACATGTGTTTTATTTTTTTAACCAAATTTTGAGGTGTGCAAAGGATTCTGGGTAACAGAACCTGGTCCGTGCCTCACAAGTCACCCCATCTTGGATTCCCCTAGGTCTCTAGTTTTCAGAAATGCACAGGTTTGGTAGGTTTCCCTAGGTGCCGGCTGAGCTAGAGGCCAAAATCTACAGGTAGGCACTTCGCAAAAAACACCTCTGTTTTCTTCCAAATATTTGGATGTGTCCACGTTGCACTTTGGGGCGTTTCCTGTCGCGGGTGCTAGGCCTACCCACACAAGTGAGGTATCAATTTTATCGACAGACTTGGGGGAACGCTGGGTGGAAGGAAATTTGTGGCTCCTCTCAGATTCCAGAACTTTCTGCCACAGAAATGTGAGGAACATGTGTTTTTTTTAGCCAAATTTTGAGGTGTGCAAAGGATTCTGGGTAACAGAACCTGGTCCGTGCCCCACAAGTCACCCCATCTTGGATTCCCCTAGGTCTCTAGTTTTCAGAAATGCACAGGTTTGGTAGGTTTCCCTAGGTGCCGGCTGAGCTAGAGGCCAAAATCTACAGGTAGGCACTTCGCAAAAAACACCTCTGTTTTCTTCCAAAAATGTGGATGAGTCCACGTTGCGCTTTGGCGCGTTTCCTGTAGCGGGCGCTAGGCCTACCCACACAAGTGAGGTATAATTTTTATCGGGAGACTCGGAGGAACGCTGGGTGGAAGGAAATTTATGGCTCCTCTCTGATTCCAGAACTTTCTGCCACAGAAATGTGAGGAACATGTGTTTTTTTAGCCAAATTTTGAGGTTTGCAAAGGATTCTGGGTAACAGAACCTGGTCCGAGCCCCACAAGTCACCCCTCCTTGGATTCCCCTAGGTCTCTAGTTTTCAGAAATGCACAGGTTTGGTAGGTTTCCCTAGGTGCCGGCTGAGCTAGAGGCCAAAATCTACAGGTAGGCACTTCGCAAAAAACACCTCAGTTTTCTTCCATAAATTTGGATGTGTCCACGTTGCGCTTTGGGGCGTTTCCTGTCACGGGCGCTAGGCCTACCCACACAAATGAGGTATCATTTTTATCGGGAGACTTGGAGGAACGCTGGGTGGAAGAACACTTGTGGCTCCTCTCAGATTCCAGAACTTTCTGCCACAGAAATGTGAGGAACATGTGTTTTTTTAGCCAAATTTTGAGGTTTGCAAAGGATTCTGGGTAACAGAACCTGGTCCGAGCCCCGCAAGTCACCAGTCCTTGGATTCCCCTAGGTCTCTAGTTTTCAGAAATGCACAGGTTTGGTAGGTTTCCCTAGGTGCCGGCTGAGCTAGAGGCCAAAATCTACAGGTAGGCACTTCGCAAAAAACACCTCTGTTTTCTTCCAAATATTTGGATGTGTCCACGTTGCGCTTTGGGGCGTTTCCTGTCGCGGGTGCTAGGCCTACCCACACAAGTGAGGTATCATTTTTATCGAGAGACTTGGGGAAACGCTGGGTGGAAGGAAATTTGTGGCTCCTCTCAGATTCCAGAACTTTCTGCCACAGAAATGTGAGGAACATGTGTTTTATTTTTTTAACCAAATTTTGAGGTGTGCAAAGGATTCTGGGTAACAGAACCTGGTCCGTGCCTCACAAGTCACCCCATCTTGGATTCCCCTAGGTCTCTAGTTTTCAGAAATGCACAGGTTTGGTAGGTTTCCCTAGGTGCCGGCTGAGCTAGAGGCCAAAATCTACAGGTAGGCACTTCGCAAAAAACACCTCTGTTTTCTTCCAAATATTTGGATGTGTCCACGTTGCACTTTGGGGCGTTTCCTGTCGCGGGTGCTAGGCCTACCCACACAAGTGAGGTATCAATTTTATCGAGAGACTTGGGGGAACGCTGGGTGGAAGGAAATTTGTGGCTCCTCTCAGATTCCAGAACTTTCTGCCACAGAAATGTGAGGAACATGTGTTTTTTTTAGCCAAATTTTGAGGTGTGCAAAGGATTCTGGGTAACAGAACCTGGTCCGTGCCCCACAAGTCACCCCATCTTGGATTCCCCTAGGTCTCTAGTTTTCAGAAATGCACAGGTTTGGTAGGTTTCCCTAGGTGCCGGCTGAGCTAGAGGCCAAAATCTACAGGTAGGCACTTCGCAAAAAACACCTCTGTTTTCTTCCAAAAATGTGGATGAGTCCACGTTGCGCTTTGGCGCGTTTCCTGTAGCGGGCGCTAGGCCTACCCACACAAGTGAGGTATAATTTTTATCGGGAGACTCGGAGGAACGCTGGGTGGAAGGATATTTATGGCTCCTCTCTGATTCCAGAACTTTCTGCCACAGAAATGTGAGGAACATGTGTTTTTTTAGCCAAATTTTGAGGTTTGCAAAGGATTCTGGGTAACAGAACCTGGTCCGAGCCCCACAAGTCACCCCTCCTTGGATTCCCCTAGGTCTCTAGTTTTCAGAAATGCACAGGTTTGGTAGGTTTCCCTAGGTGCCGTCTGAGCTAGAGGCCAAAATCTACAGGTAGGCACTTCGCAAAAAACACCTCAGTTTTCTTCCATAAATTTGGATGTGTCCACGTTGCGCTTTGGGGCGTTTCCTGTCACGGGCGCTAGGCCTACCCACACAAATGAGGTATCATTTTTATCGGGAGACTTGGAGGAACGCTGGGTGGAAGAACACTTGTGGCTCCTCTCAGATTCCAGAACTTTCTGCCACAGAAATGTGAGGAACATGTGTTTTTTTAGCCAAATTTTGAGGTTTGCAAAGGATTCTGGGTAACAGAACCTGGTCCGAGCCCCGCAAGTCACCAGTCCTTGGATTCCCCTAGGTCTCTAGTTTTCAGAAATGCACAGGTTTGGTAGGTTTCCCTAGGTGCCGGCTGAGCTAGAGGCCAAAATCTACAGGTAGGCACTTCGCAAAAAACACCTCTGTTTTCTTCCAAATATTTGGATGTGTCCACGTTGCGCTTTGGGGCGTTTCCTGTCGCGGGTGCTAGGCCTACCCACACAAGTGAGGTATCATTTTTATCGAGAGACTTGGGGAAACGCTGGGTGGAAGGAAATTTGTGGCTCCTCTCAGATTCCAGAACTTTCTGCCACAGAAATGTGAGGAACATGTGTTTTATTTTTTTAACCAAATTTTGAGGTGTGCAAAGGATTCTGGGTAACAGAACCTGGTCCGTGCCCCACAAGTCACCCCATCTTGGATTCCCCTAGGTCTCTAGTTTTCAGAAATGCACAGGTTTGGTAGGTTTCCCTAGGTGCCGGCTGAGCTAGAGGCCAAAATCTACAGGTAGGCACTTCGCAAAAAACACCTCTGTTT
This sequence comes from Pleurodeles waltl, assembly GCF_031143425.1. Classification (NCBI taxonomy): domain Eukaryota; kingdom Metazoa; phylum Chordata; class Amphibia; order Caudata; family Salamandridae; genus Pleurodeles; species Pleurodeles waltl. The sequence continues at coordinate 19,302 of NW_027150357.1, forward strand.
TCTTCCAAAAATGTGGATGAGTCCACGTTGCGCTTTGGCGTGTTTCCTGTAGCGGGCGCTAGGCCTACCCACACAAGTGAGGTATCATTTTTATCGGGAGACTTGGAGGAACGCTGGGTGGAAGGAAATTTATGGCTCCTCTCTGATTCCAGAACTTTCTGCCACAGAAATGTGAGGAACATGTGTTTTTTTAGCCAAATTTTGAGGTTTGCAAAGGATTCTGGGTAACAGAACCTGGTCCGAGCCCCACAAGTCACCCCTCTTTCGATTCCCCTAGGTCTCTAGTTTTCAGAAATGCACAGATTTGGTAGGTTTCCCTTGGTGCCGGCTGAGCTAGAGGCCAAAATCTACAGGTAGGTACTTCGCAAAAAACACCTCTGTTTTCTTCCAAAAATTTGGATGTGTCCACGTTGCGCTTTGGGGCGTTTCCTGTCGCGGGCGCTAGGCCTACCCACCCAAGTGAGGTATCATTTTTATCGGGAGACTTGGGGGAATGCTGAGTGGAAGGAAATTTGTGGCTCCTCTCTGATTCCAGAATTTTCTGCCACAGAAATGTGAGGAACATGTGTTTTTTTTAGCCAAATTTTGAGGTTTGCAAAGGATTCTGGGTAACAGAACCTGGTCCGAGCCCCGCAAGTCACCGCTCCTTGGATTTCCCTAGGTCTCTAGTTTTCAGAAATGCACAGGTTTGGTAGGTTTCCCTAGGTGCCGGCTGAGCTAGAGGCCAAAATCTACAGGTAGGCACTTCGCAAAAAACACCTCTGTTTTCTTCCAAAAATTTGGATGTGTCCACGTTGCGCTTTGGGGCGTTTCCTGTCGCGGGCGCTAGGCCTACCCACACAAGTGAGGTATCATTTTTATCGGGAGACTTGGGGGAACGCTGGGTGGAAGTAAATTTGTGGCTCCTCTCAGATTCCAGAACTTTCTGCCACAGAAAAGTGAGGAACATGTGTTTTTTTAGCAAAATTTTGAGGTTTGCAAAGGATTCTGGGTAACAGAACCTGGTCCGAGCCCCGCAAGTCACCCCATCTTGGATTCCCCTAGGTCTCTAGTTTTCAGAAATGCACAGGTTTGGTAGGTTTCCCTAGGTGCCGGCTGAGCTAGAGGCCAAAATCTACAGGTAGGCACTTCGCAAAAAACACCTCTGTTTTCTTCCCAAAATTTGGTTGTGTCCACGTTGCGCTTTGGGGCGTTTCCTGTAGCGGGCGCTAGGCCTACCCACACAAGTGAGGTATCATTTTTATCGGGAGACTTGGGGGAATGCTGAGTGGAAGGAAATTTGTGGCTCCTCTCTGATTCCAGAATTTTCTGCCACAGAAATGTGAGGAACATGTGTTTTTTTTAGCCAAATTTTGAGGTTTGCAAAGGATTCTGGGTAACAGAACCTGGTCCGAGCCCCGCAAGTCACCGCTCCTTGGATTTCCATAGGTCTCTAGTTTTCAGAAATGCACAGGTTTGGTAGGTTTCCCTAGGTGCCGGCTGAGCTAGAGGCCAAAATCTACAGGTAGGCACTTCGCAAAAAACACCTCTGTTTTCTTCCAAAAATTTGGATGTGTCCACGTTGCGCTTTGGGGCGTTTCCTGTCGCGGGCGCTAGGCCTACCCACACAAGTGAGGTATCATTTTTATCGGGAGACTTGGGGGAATGCTGAGTGGAAGGAAATTTGTGGCTCCTCTCTGATTCCAGAATTTTCTGCCACAGAAATGTGAGGAACATGTGTTTTTTTTAGCCAAATTTTGAGGTTTGCAAAGGATTCTGGGTAACAGAACCTGGTCCGAGCTCCGCAAGTCACCGCTCCTTGGATTTCCCTAGGTCTCTAGTTTTCAGAAATGCACAGGTTTGGTAGGTTTCCCTAGGTGCCGGCTGAGCTAGAGGCCAAAATCTACAGGTAGGTACTTCGCAAAAAACACCTCTGTTTTCTTCCAAAAATGTGGATGAGTCCACGTTGCGCTTTGGCGTGTTTCCTGTAGCGGGCGCTAGGCCTACCCACACAAGTGAGGTATCATTTTTATCGGGAGACTTGGAGGAACGCTGGGTGGAAGGAAATTTATGGCTCCTCTCTGATTCCAGAACTTTCTGCCACAGAAATGTGAGGAACATGTGTTTTTTTAGCCAAATTTTTAGGTTTGCAAAGGATTCTGGGTAACAGAACCTGGTCCGAGCCCCACAAGTCACCCCTCTTTCGATTTCCCTAGGTCTCTAGTTTTCAGAAATGCACAGATTTGGTAGGTTTCCCTTGGTGCCGGCTGAGCTAGAGGCCAAAATCTACAGGTAGGTACTTCGCAAAAAACACCTCTGTTTTCTTCCAAAAATTTGGATGTGTCCACGTTGCGCTTTGGGGCGTTTCCTGTCGCGGGCGCTAGGCCTACCCACCCAAGTGAGGTATCATTTTTATCGGGAGACTTGGGGGAATGCTGAGTGGAAGGAAATTTGTGGCTCCTCTCTGATTCCAGAATTTTCTGCCACAGAAATGTGAGGAACATGTGTTTTTTTTAGCCAAATTTTGAGGTTTGCAAAGGATTCTGGGTAACAGAACCTGGTCCGAGCCCCGCAAGTCACCGCTCCTTGGATTTCCCTAGGTCTCTAGTTTTCAGAAATGCACAGGTTTGGTAGGTTTCCCTAGGTGCTGGCTGAGCTAGAGGCCAAAATCTACAGGTAGGCACTTCGCAAAAAACACCTCTGTTTTCTTCCAAAAATTTGGATGTGTCCACGTTGCGCTTTGGGGCGTTTCCTGTCGCGGGCGCTAGGCCTACCCACACAAGTGAGGTATCATTTTTATCGGGAGACTTGGGGGAACGCTGGGTGGAAGTAAATTTGTGGCTCCTCTCAGATTCCAGAACTTTCTGCCACAGAAAAGTGAGGAATATGTGTTTTTTTAGCAAAATTTTGAGGTTTGCAAAGGATTCTGGGTAACAGAACCTGGTCCGAGCCCCGCAAGTCACCCCATCTTGGATTCCCCTAGGTCTCCAGTTTTCAGAAATGCACAGGTTTGGTAGGTTTCCCTAGGTGCCGGCTGAGCTAGAGGCCAAAATCTACAGGTAGGCACTTCGCAAAAAACACCTCTGTTTTCTTCCCAAAATTTGGTTGTGTCCACGTTGCGCTTTGGGGCGTTTCCTGTAGCGGGCGCTAGGCCTACCCACACAAGTGAGGTATCATTTTTATCGGGAGACTTGGGGGAATGCTGAGTGGAAGGAAATTTGTGGCTCCTCTCAGATTCCAGAACTTTCTGCCACAGAAATGTGAGGAACATGTGTTTTTTTAGCAAAATTTTGAGGTTTGCAAAGGCTTCTGGGTAACAGAACCTGGTCCGAGCCCCGCAAGTCACCCCATCTTGGATTTCCCTAGGTCTCTAGTTTTCAGAAATGCACAGGTTTGGTAGGTTTCCCTAGGTGCCGGCTGAGCTAGAGGCCAAAATCTACAGGTAGGCACTTCGCAAAAAACACCTCTGTTTTCTTCCCAAAATTTGGATGTGTCCACGTTGCGCTTTGGGGCGTTTCCTGTAGCGGGCGCTAGGCCTACCCACACAAGTGAGGTATCATTTTTATCGGGAGACTTGGGTGAACGCTGGGTGGAAGGAAATTTGTGGCTCCTCTCAGATTCCAGAACTTTCTGCCACAGAATAGTGAGGAACATGAGTTTTTTTCGCCAAATTGTGAGGTTTGCTAAGGCTTCTGGGTAACAGAACCTGGTCCGAGCCCCACAATTCACCCCTCCTTGGATTCCCCTAGGTCTCTAGTTTTCAGAAATGCACAGGTTTGGTAGGTTTCCCTAGGTGCCGGCTGAGCTAGAGGCCAAAATCTACAGGCAGGCACGTCGCAAAAAACACCTCTGTTTTCTTCCAAAAATGTGGATGTGTCCACGTTGCGCTTTAGGGCGTTTCCAGTAGCGGGCGCTAGGCCTACCCACACAAGTGAGGTATCATTTTTATCGGGAGACTTGGAGGAACGCTGGGTAGAAGGAAATTTGTGGCTCCTCTCAGATTCCAGAACTTTCTGCCACAGAAATGTGAGGAACATGTGTTTTTTTAGCCAAATTTTGAGGTTTGCAAAGGATTCTGGGTAACAGAACCTGGTCCGAGCCCCACAAGTCACCCCTCTTTGGATTCCCCTAGGTCTCTAGTTTTCAGAAATGTACAGGTTTGGTAGGTTTCCCTAGGTGCCGGCTGAGCTAGAGGCCAAAATCTACAGGTAGGTACTTCGCAAAAAACACCTCTGTTTTCTTCCAAAAATTTGGATGTGTCCACGTTGCGCTTTGGGGCGTTTCCTGTCGCGGGCGCTAGGCCTACCCACACAAGTGAGGTATCATTTTTATCGGGAGACTTGGGGGAATGCTGAGTGGAAGGAAATTTGTGGCTCCTCTCTGATTCCAGAACTTTCTGCCACAGAAATGTGAGGAACATGTGTTTTTTTAGCCAAATTTTGAGGTTTGCAAAGGCTTCTGGGTAACAGAACGTGGTCCGAGCCCCGCAAGTCACCCCTCCGTGGATTCCCCTAGGTCTCTAGTTTTCAGAAATGCACAGGTTTGGTAGGTTTCCCTAGGTGCCGGCTGAGCTAGAAGCCAAAATCTACAGGTAGGCACTTCGCAAAAAACACCTCTGTTTTCATCCAAAAATGTGGATGTGTCCACGTTGCGCTTTGGGGCGTTTCCTGTCGCGGGCGCTAGGCCTACCCACACAAGTGAGGTATCATTTTTATCGGGAGACTTGGGTGAACGCTGGGTGGGAGGAAATTTGTGGCTCCTCTCAGATTCCAGAACTTTCTGCCACAGAAATGTGAGGAACATGTGTTTTTTTAGCAAAATTTTGAGGTTTGCAAAGGCTTCTGGGTAACAGAACCTGGTCCGAGCCCCGCAAGTCACCCCTCCTTGGATTTGCCTATGTCTCTAGTTTTCAGAAATGCACAGGTTTGGTAGGTTTCCCTAGGTGCCGGCTGAGCTAGAAGCCAAAATCTACAGGTAGGCAATTCGCAAAAAAACACCTCTGTTTTCTTCCAAAAATGTGGATGTGTCCACGTTGCTCTTTGGGGCGTTTCCTGTCGCGGGCGCTAGGCCTACCCACACAAGTGAGGTATCATTTATATCGGGAGACTTGGAGGAACGCTGGGTGGAAATAAATTTGTGGCTCCTCTCTGATTCCAGAACTTTCTGCCACAGAAATGTGAGGAACATGTGTTTTTTTAGCCAAATTTTGAGGTTTGCAAAGGATTCTGGGTAACAGAACCTGGTCCGAGCCCCGCAAGTCACCCCTCTTTGGATTCCCCTAGGTCTCTAGTTTTCAGAAATGCACAGGTTTGGAAGGTTTCCCTAGGTGCCGGCTGAGCTAGAGGCCAAAATCTACAGGTAGGCACTTCGCAAAAAACACCTCTGTTTTCTTCCCTATATTTGGATGTGTCCACGTTGCGCTTTGGGGCGTTTCCTGTAGCGGGCGCTAGGCCTACCCACACAAGTGAGGTATCATTTTTATCAGAGACTTGGGTGAACGCTGGGTGGGAGGAAATTTGTGGCTCCTCTCAGATTCCAGAACTTTCTGCCACAGAAATGTGAGGAACATGTGTTTTTTTAGCCAAATTTTGAGGTTTGCAAAGGATTCTGGGTAACAGAACCTGGTCCGAGCCCTACAATTCACCCCATCTTGGATTCCCCTAGGTCTCTAGTTTTCAGAAATTCACAGGTTTGGTAGGTTTCCCTAGGTGCCGGCTGAGCTAGAGGCCAAAATCTACAGGTAGGCACTTCGCAAAAAACACCTCTGTTTTCTTCCAAAAATGTGGATGAGTCCACGTTGCGCTTTGGGGCATTTCCTGTCGCGGGTGCTAGGCCTACCCACACAAGTGAGGTATCATTTTTATCGGGAGACTTGGAGGAACGCTGGGTGGAAGAACACTTGTGGCTCCTCTCAGATTCCAGAACTTTCTGCCACAGAAATGTGAGGAACATGTGTTTTTTTAGCCAAATTTTGAGGTTTGCAAAGGATTCTGGGTAACAGAACCTGGTCCGAGCCCCGCAAGTCACCAGTCCTTGGATTCCCCTAGGTCTCTAGTTTTCAGAAATGCACAGGTTTGGTAGGTTTCCCTAGGTGCCGGCTGAGCTAGAGGCCAAAATCTACAGGTAGGCACTTCGCAAAAAACACCTCTGTTTTCTTCCAAATATTTGGATGTGTCCACGTTGCGCTTTGGGGCGTTTCCTGTCGCGGGTGCTAGGCCTACCCACACAAGTGAGGTATCATTTTTATCGAGAGACTTGGGGAAACGCTGGGTGGAAGGAAATTTGTGGCTCCTCTCAGATTCCAGAACTTTCTGCCACAGAAATGTGAGGAACATGTGTTTTATTTTTTTAACCAAATTTTGAGGTGTGCAAAGGATTCTGGGTAACAGAACCTGGTCCGTGCCCCACAAGTCACCCCATCTTGGATTCCCCTAGGTCTCTAGTTTTCAGAAATGCACAGGTTTGGTAGGTTTCCCTAGGTGCCGGCTGAGCTAGAGGCCAAAATCTACAGGTAGGCACTTCGCAAAAAACACCTCTGTTTTCTTCCAAAAATGTGGATGAGTCCACGTTGCGCTTTGGCGTGTTTCCTGTAGCGGGCGCTAGGCCTACCCACACAAGTGAGGTATCATTTTTATCGGGAGACTTGGAGGAACGCTGGGTGGAAGGAAATTTATGGCTCCTCTCTGATTCCAGAACTTTCTGCCACAGAAATGTGAGGAACATGTGTTTTTTTAGCCAAATTTTGAGGTTTGCAAAGGATTCTGGGTAACAGAACCTGGTCCGAGCCCCACAAGTCACCCCTCTTTCGATTCCCCTAGGTCTCTAGTTTTCAGAAATGCACAGATTTGGTAGGTTTCCCTTGGTGCCGGCTGAGCTAGAGGCCAAAATCTACAGGTAGGCACTTCGCAAAAAACACCTCTGTTTTCTTCCAAAAATTTGGATGTGTCCACGTTGCGCTTTGGGGCGTTTCCTGTCGCGGGCGCTAGGCCTACCCACCCAAGTGAGGTATCATTTTTATCGGGAGACTTGGGGGAATGCTGAGTGGAAGGAAATTTGTGGCTCCTCTCTGATTCCAGAATTTTCTGCCACAGAAATGTGAGGAACGTGTGTTTTTTTTAGCCAAATTTTGAGGTTTGCAAAGGATTCTGGGTAACAGAACCTGGTCCGAGCCCCGCAAG
>NW_027150358.1:0-26000 GCF_031143425.1 Pleurodeles waltl
GCACTGCCGGCTTGAGCTTTGGTCAGCAGTGGCAAAAGAAGGACTAATGGAAAGTGAACGTATACTGGAGCAACAGAGTGTATGGATTTATAAGAGCTTGATTAAATGAGAAAAAAGAGTTTAGTTGAGAGAGAAAAAATGCAACCTGGCCCGTACGGTGATAGAACCCGTGACCTTGGCATTATTAGCACCACGCTCTAACCAACTGAGGTAACCGGCCATGAGTACTAAATATATCCTTTTTCCATGTATTGCAGATAGATAGAAGAGTTGGTCTCACTATCGCAATTCCTTCATACTTTTCTCCTTCCGCCCCCTGTCTGGATTTCAATAACAAGAGCTGTGGAGTGCTGCACGCCAGCCTCAGTGCCTCTTCTTTCACTCAATCTCACTGTGTGCTGTGATATCTTTGTAACATCGCTTGTTGCCGGAAAAAAAGGAAAGGATGGATAGTATTTTTATTCTTTTACAACAAAACCCAAAATGCATCGGCTTGCTTGCTCATTAAGTTTACAAGGCCAGCTGCTTTTGAGATATTATAATTATAGTGGTTATTCGGCGTTGGAGGTAAGAGAGTTTTTTTTAGGTCTGGCCGTTCCTTCTGCTTCAAATTACTTGAGCTCATGTCAACAAAGTAACAACAAAACATAGCCAACGGTTCGTTGCTCAAGCCTTCCCTACTGCGCCTTCCCATGTCTCTCCTGCCGACCACAGTGCAGGAAATCTGAGTTTGCATTTGCGCGAAGAGACGTACAACACAAGAAGGCGCGCTTTTGTGCGCCGGGCACCACCCGGCCTGTGCATTCCTCACTGTCGTGAGATCAGTTTACTCAGCAGAGCATGACGCTGCAATTGGTTAGTAAGGCAGGCCTGACCAGAATAGTATATTTGGGGTCATGAATTTGATTGCATTTTTAAAACAGTAACAGAACTTAACTGCAATGTTTAAATAGGTCTAGACATATTTAAACAGTGTCAATTTAATAGAAGAATTGTGGACAATTCAGAGGGGAGGCACCAATGTTTTTTTTCCCCATTGGGTGGATGCGGCATTAAAGAGTTTGAAGACCACTGCTCTAAGTGGACACTAATATACCTGGATGCTCCTGAATCCTCTCAACAGATGCCAGCAAACCTGGCTGGAGAGCTACTGTGTTGGACTGATCCTGTCGATTCAAGTGGTCTTTCCTAGAGAGTCGGAGATCATGGAAATAGATGGAGTTGATGGTAATCTTCAGGGCTTTGAAGTTTTCCCATCATCATCTGTCTCAAAAAAATGTGCTAGTAAAGACAGAGAATAAGGTAGCTGTCTTTTACATTAACCAACAGTGAAGCATGCATTCAAAATCCCTCAATGCAATAGCAGAACAATTGGGTTATTGGGCAGAGATCAACATGTTGCACACGTCGGCAGTACACATCAAGGGCACCGACAATGTGATGGCAGACAGCTGGAGGTTTCCAAATTTGCTGGAGTTGACGTTATCCAGGTCGTTGTTTTGAGAGATATGCCGAGAGTTTGTGAAACCCTTTCTGGATCTCTTTTCAAACAAGGCCAATGCTCATCTTTGTCGATTCTGATCCAGACTTCCGGAACAAGGAGCCTTGCTAGTGGACGTATTGGTGATAAAGTGGCTGAGAAGTCTCCTTTATACATTCCCCCACTTTTTATTGATCCAGATGGTTCTCTTCAAGTCTCAGCAGGGGGGAGGGAACTTTATTCTTGTGGGCCCTTATTGGCCAGAGATGTCATGGTTTCCTCTTCTGAACCCCTGGCTCTTCTACCTCCTTGAGTACTGATCAAGTGTGTCTCTCTCAGAACGTCGTCCCTGACCTTCTTGCTCCAACTCACTCTATCGCTTTGGAGGTTGAGAAGTCTGGACTGCTAGCAAAGGGTCTTTCCTCTTCCTTAGTGGAGTTAATTCAGCACTCCAGCAGGCCTTCTACTTCGAAGTCTTACTCAAAGAACTGGAAGTCTTTTGAGACGTGATGTTCTGCTCATGATCTTTTGGCACCTACCTATAGTTTGTCTGCTATTTTGCATTTTCTTCTGAATGGGTTTCAGTTGAATCTCTTTCCACTCTGAAAGCTCATTGCTTTGCGATAAAGGTTTTTAGGGACTTTTCTGTACCTTCGTCGATGTTACAATCTTTGGTGTCTAGACTGTTCTGATCTTTTGTCAATTGTAAGACCAGTTGAAAAATCCCTTTTCTCCAACTCAGAATCTTCCTACTCTTTTATAGGCTTTGCAATTGTATCTCTTTGAGGATCTGGACACTGTAGACATAAAGATTGTTTCCTATGAAGTTATTTTCCTATTTCCTATCACCTTGCTGAGAACAATTGGGGAGCTGGGAGCCTTAAAATGCTGTCCTCTCTTCATTTGATACTTTGGAAGATGGGGTAACTTTAAGGCCTAGCCTTACCTTTCCTGCAAAGGTTAAGTCTATTTTTGATAGATCTTAGGAAATAATTCTTCCTTCTTTCATTCCCGCTCCTTCCTCTCCGGAGGAATATGTGCTGAATACACTTGATGTTTAAAGAGCTCTTTTCATTTATGTCACCAGGCCTCTGCAGTTCTGGAAAACCGACTCCTTGTTTGTGACTTTTGGACAGCCTGGAAAAGACAAGAAGGTTACTTTTATGACTCTGAGTAGGTGGATTAAGTTGTCAATTTTTCTGGCTTTGCAAGGCTTTTTAGAATATCTTCCAGTTCAGGGATGGTCTACGAGAGGAATGGCCACCTCCTGGGTTGAATTCCAGTGAGTAACAATCTAGGAAATTCCTAGGGTGGCTACTTGGTCCTCAGAGCATACATTTGTCAAGCATTATGGCTTAATAATTTTTCTGTTTTGCATTTGAGTACCAATGTTTTGAGCTCTGCATTACCCTTAGTCCATCTTGTCTTTGTCACAAACATTACATCCTGCCCACCTTCCCATCAGTCCTTTGGCAAGGGCTTGGCACCCAGGTTGGGTGCATGGGGCTAGCATTTAAGGATCCTCCTGTTCTTTCTTCCTGTTGGAAGGTGACATCACCTTACTTTGTAATGACTGTCACAAGGACGCAATGGACTAAGGCTAATGAAGATTACCAATAAGTAACCAACGCATCACCATTCTTTCTGAATGTGCGTGGCTCATTCCGCAGGACTTGTCCTTTGTATGATTCCTGGATTTTCAGAAGCCCTTTGATGGCAGCACCCCCACACTGAAAATTGTTTCAGCACCACTGTACAAGGGTCAGTTGTCATGCTCATCTGCGGCGTAAATTTGCATTGAAGTAGTCTAACTCCCCAGGCCTTGTCTTTTGCTCAATTTGCCTTTGTGAGTTTTCTCTCAATCACTGTCGACTTCCTTTGATCTTTCTTTCTTCTTTTACTTGACCTTCGCCTTCAGTGTATCTTTCGGCCCTCTTAAGAGACACACCCCCTTGTAGCCACTTCTATACTTCTGTCACCTACTTATATTCCTATCCTTTCCCCTTTAACGTTGCTGATCCTGGCTATAGCATCACTATCCAGAATCTGTTCACCTGAGTTATGTTCCTCTTATCCCCACGCATCTAATAATCAGCTCTTGGTCTCCCTCCACCTCTCACGAGACATAGTCTGAGGCAGTGTCTCCATCTTGGAGAGACAATCCCTTGCACTTGTGTTGTTCTACTGGCACTGCCGGCTTGAGCTTTGGTCAGCAGTGGCAAAAGAAGGACTAATGGAAAGTGAACGTATACTGGAGCAACAGAGTGTATGGATTTATAAGAGCTTGATTAAATGAGAAAAAAGAGTTTAGTTGAGAGAGAAAAAATGCAACCTGGCCCGTACGGTGATAGAACCCGTGACCTTGGCATTATTAGCACCACGCTCTAACCAACTGAGGTAACCGGCCATGAGTACTAAATATATCCTTTTTCCATGTATTGCAGATAGATAGAAGAGTTGGTCTCACTATCGCAATTCCTTCATACTTTTCTCCTTCCGCCCCCTGTCTGGATTTCAATAACAAGAGCTGTGGAGTGCTGCACGCCAGCCTCAGTGCCTCTTCTTTCACTCAATCTCACTGTGTGCTGTGATATCTTTGTAACATCGCTTGTTGCCGGAAAAAAAGGAAAGGATGGATAGTATTTTTATTCTTTTACAACAAAACCCAAAATGCATCGGCTTGCTTGCTCATTAAGTTTACAAGGCCAGCTGCTTTTGAGATATTATAATTATAGTGGTTATTCGGCGTTGGAGGTAAGAGAGTTTTTTTTAGGTCTGGCCGTTCCTTCTGCTTCAAATTACTTGAGCTCATGTCAACAAAGTAACAACAAAACATAGCCAACGGTTCGTTGCTCAAGCCTTCCCTACTGCGCCTTCCCATGTCTCTCCTGCCGACCACAGTGCAGGAAATCTGAGTTTGCATTTGCGCGAAGAGACGTACAACACAAGAAGGCGCGCTTTTGTGCGCCGGGCACCACCCGGCCTGTGCATTCCTCACTGTCGTGAGATCAGTTTACTCAGCAGAGCATGACGCTGCAATTGGTTAGTAAGGCAGGCCTGACCAGAATAGTATATTTGGGGTCATGAATTTGATTGCATTTTTAAAACAGTAACAGAACTTAACTGCAATGTTTAAATAGGTCTAGACATATTTAAACAGTGTCAATTTAATAGAAGAATTGTGGACAATTCAGAGGGGAGGCACCAATGTTTTTTTTCCCCATTGGGTGGATGCGGCATTAAAGAGTTTGAAGACCACTGCTCTAAGTGGACACTAATATACCTGGATGCTCCTGAATCCTCTCAACAGATGCCAGCAAACCTGGCTGGAGAGCTACTGTGTTGGACTGATCCTGTCGATTCAAGTGGTCTTTCCTAGAGAGTCGGAGATCATGGAAATAGATGGAGTTGATGGTAATCTTCAGGGCTTTGAAGTTTTCCCATCATCATCTGTCTCAAAAAAATGTGCTAGTAAAGACAGAGAATAAGGTAGCTGTCTTTTACATTAACCAACAGTGAAGCATGCATTCAAAATCCCTCAATGCAATAGCAGAACAATTGGGTTATTGGGCAGAGATCAACATGTTCCACACGTCGGCAGTACACATCAAGGGCACCGACAATGTGATGGCAGACAGCTGGAGGTTTCCAAATTTGCTGGAGTTGACGTTATCCAGGTCGTTGTTTTGAGAGATATGCCGAGAGTTTGTGAAACCCTTTCTGGATCTCTTTTCAAACAAGGCCAATGCTCATCTTTGTCGATTCTGATCCAGACTTCCGGAACAAGGAGCCTTGCTAGTGGACGTATTGGTGATAAAGTGGCTGAGAAGTCTCCTTTATACATTCCCCCACTTTTTATTGATCCAGATGGTTCTCTTCAAGTCTCAGCAGGGGGGAGGGAACTTTATTCTTGTGGGCCCTTATTGGCCAGAGATGTCATGGTTTCCTCTTCTGAACCCCTGGCTCTTCTACCTCCTTGAGTACTGATCAAGTGTGTCTCTCTCAGAACGTCGTCCCTGACCTTCTTGCTCCAACTCACTCTATCGCTTTGGAGGTTGAGAAGTCTGGACTGCTAGCAAAGGGTCTTTCCTCTTCCTTAGTGGAGTTAATTCAGCACTCCAGCAGGCCTTCTACTTCGAAGTCTTACTCAAAGAACTGGAAGTCTTTTGAGACGTGATGTTCTGCTCATGATCTTTTGGCACCTACCTGTAGTTTGTCTGCTATTTTGCATTTTCTTCTGAATGGGTTTCACTTGAATCTCTTTCCACTCTGAAAGCTCATTGCTTTGCGATAAAGGTTTTTAGGGACTTTTCTGTACCTTCGAAGATGTTACAAGCTTTGGTGTCTAGACTGTTCTGATCTTTTGTCAATTGTAAGACCAGTTGAAAAATCCCTTTTCTCCAACTCAGAATCTTCCTACTCTTTTATAGGCTTTGCAATTTTATCTCTTTGAGGATCTGGATACTGTAGACATAAAGATTGTTTCCTATAAAGTTATTTTCCTATTTCCTATCACCTTGCTGAGAACAATTGGGGAGCTGGGAGCCTTAAAATGCTGTCCTCTCTTCATTTGATACTTTGGAAGATGGGGTAACTTTAAGGCCTAGCCTTACCTTTGCCGCAAAGGTTAAGTCTATTTTTGATAGATCTTAGGAAATAATTCTTCCTTCTTTCATTCCCTCTCCTTCCTCTCCGGAGGAACATGTGCTGAATACACTTGATGTTTAAAGAGCTCTTTTCATTTATGTCACCAGGCCTCTGCAGTTCAGGAAAACCGACTCCTTGTTTGTGACTTTTGGACAGCCTGGAAAAGACAAGAAGGTTACTTTTATGACTCTGAGTAGGTGGATTAAGTTGTCAATTTTTCTGGCTTTGCAAGGCTTTTTAGAATATCTTCCAGTTCAGGGATGGTCTACGAGAGGAATGGCCACCTCCTGGGTTGAATTCCAGTGAGTAACAATCTAGGAAATTCCTAGGGTGGCTACTTGGTCCTCAGAGCATACATTTGTCAAGCATTATGGCTTAATAATTTTTCTGTTTTGCATTTGAGTACCAATGTTTTGAGCTCTGCATTACCTTTAGTCCATCTTGTCTTTGTCACAAACATTACATCCTGCCCACCTTCCCATCAGTCCTTTGGCAAGGGCTTGGCACCCAGGTTGGGTGCATGGGGCTAGCATTTAAGGATCCTCCTGTTCTTTCTTCCTGTTGGAAGGTGACATCACCTTACTTTGTAATGACTGTCACAAGGACGCAATGGACTAAGGCTAATGAAGATCACCAATAAGTAACCAACGCATCACCATTCTTTCTGAATGTGCGTGGCTCATTCCGCAGGACTTGTTCTTTGTATGATTCCTGGATTTTCAGAAGCCCTTTGATGGCAGCACCACCACACTGAAAATTGTTTCAGCACCACTGTACAAGGGTCAGTTGTCATGCTCATCTGCGGCGTAAATTTGCATTGAAGTAGTCTAACTCCCCAGGCCTTGTCTTTTGCTCAATTTGCCTTTGTGAGTTTTCTCTCAATCACTGTCGACTTCCTTTGATCTTTCTTTCTTCTTTTACTTGACCTTCGCCTTCAGTGTATCTTTCGGCCCTCTTAAGAGACACACCCCCTTGTAGCCACTTCTATACTTCTGTCACCTACTTATATTCCTATCCTTTCCCCTGTAACGTTGCTGATCCTAGCTATAGCATCACTATCCAGAATCTGTTCACCTGAGTTATGTTCCTCTTATCCCCACGCATCTAATAATCAGCTCTTGGTCTCCCTCCACCTCTCACGAGACATAGTCTGAGGCAGTGTCTCCATCTTGGAGAGACAATCCCTTGCACTTGTGTTGTTCTACTGGCACTGCCGGCTTGAGCTTTGGTCAGCAGTGGCAAAAGAAGGACTAATGGAAAGTGAACGTATACTGGAGCAACAGAGTGTATGGATTTATAAGAGCTTGATTAAATGAGAAAAAAAGAGTTTAGTTGAGAGAAAAAATGCAATCTGGCCCGTACGGGGATCGAACTCGCGACCTTGGCGTTATTAGCACTACACTCTAACCAACTGAGCTAACTGGCCTTGAGTACTAAATATGTCCTTTTTCCATGTAATGCAGATAGATAGAAGAGTTGGTCTCACTATCGCAATTCCTTCATACTTTTCTCCTTCCGCCCCCTGTCTGGATTTCAAGAACAAGAGCTGTGGAGTGCTGCACGCCAGCCTCAGTGCCTCTTCTTTCACTCAATCTCACTGTGTGCTGTGATATCTTTGTAACATCGCTTGTTGCCGGAAAAAAAGGAAAGGATGGATGGTATTTTTATTCTTTTACAACAAAACCCAAAATGCATCGGCTTGCTTGTTCATTAAGTTTACAAGGCCAGCTGCTTTTCAGATATTATAATTATAGTGGTTATTCGGCGTTGGAGGTAAGAGAGTTTTTTTTAGGTCTGGCCGTTCCTTCTGCTTCAAATTACTTGAGCTCATGTCAACAAAGTAACAACAAAACATAGCCAACGGTTCGTTGCTCAAGCCTTCCCTACTGCGCCTTCCCATGTCTCTCCTGCCGACCACAGTGCAGGAAATCTGAGTTTGCATTTGCGCGAAGAGACGTACAACACAAGAAGGCGCGCTTTTGTGCGCCGGGCACCACCCGGCCTGTGCATTCCTCACTGTCGTGAGATCAGTTTACTCAGCAGAGCATGACGCTGCAATTGGTTAGTAAGGCAGGCCTGACCAGAATAGTATATTTGGGGTCATGAATTTGATTGCATTTTTAAAACAGTAACAGAACTTAACTGCAATGTTTAAATAGGTCTAGACATATTTAAACAGTGTCAATTTAATAGAAGAATTGTGGACAATTCAGAGGGGAGGCACCAATGTTTTTTTTCCCCATTGGGTGGATGCGGCATTAAAGAGTTTGAAGACCACTGCTCTAAGTGGACACTAATATACCTGGATGCTCCTGAATCCTCTCAACAGATGCCAGCAAACCTGGCTGGAGAGCTACTGTGTTGGACTGATCCTGTCGATTCAAGTGGTCTTTCCTAGAGAGTCGGAGGTCATCGAAATAGATGGAGTTGATAGTAATCTTCAGGGCTTTGAAGTTTTCCCATCATCATCTGTCTCAAAAAAATGTGCTAGTAAAGACAGAGAATAAGGTAGCTGTCTTTTACATTAACCAACAGTGAAGCATGCATTCAAAATCCCTCAATGCAATAGCAGAACAATTGGGTTATTGGGCAGAGATCAACCTGCTGCACACGTCGGCAGTACACATCAAGGGCACCGACAATGTGATGGCAGACAGCTGGAGGTTTCCAAATTTGCTGGAGTTGTAGTTATCCAGGTCTGTGTTTTGAGAGATATGCCGAGAGTTTGTGAAACCCTTTCTGGATCTCTTTTCAAACAAGGACAATGCTCATCTTTGTCGATTCTGATCCAGGCTTCCGGAACAAGGAGCCTAGGTAGTGGACGTATTGGTGATAAAGTGGCTGAGAAGTCTCCTTTATACATTCCCCCACTTTTTATTGATCCAGATGGTTCTCTTCAAGTCTCAGCAGGGGGGAGGGAACTTTATTCTTGTGGGCCCTTATTGGCCAGAGATGTCATGGTTTCCTCTTCTGAACCCCTGGCTCTTCTACCTCCTTGGGTACTGCTCATGTGTGTCTCTCTCAGAACGTCGTCCCTGACCTTCTTGCTCCAACTCACTCTATCGCTTTGGAGGTTGAGAAGTCTGGACTGCTAGCAAAGGGTCTTTCCTCTTCCTTAGTGGAGTTAATTCAGCATTCCAGCAGGCCTTCTACTTCGAAGTCTTACTCAAAGAACTGGAAGTCTTTTGAGACGTGATGTTCTGCTCATGATCTTTTGGCACCTACCTGTAGTTTGTCTGCTATTTTGCATTTTCTTCTGAATGGGTTTCACTTGAATCTCTTTCCACTCTGAAAGCTCATTGCTTTGCGATAAAGGTTTTTAGGGACTTTTCTGTACCTTCGAAGATGTTACAATCTTTGGTGTCTAGACTGTTCTGATCTTTTGTCAATTGTAAGACCAGTTGAAAAATCCCTTTTCTCCAACTCAGAATCTTCCTACTCTTTTATAGGCTTTGCAATTTTATCTCTTTGAGGATCTGGATACTGTAGACATAAAGATTGTTTCCTATAAAGTTATTTTCCTATTTCCTATCACCTTGCTGAGAACAATTGGGGAGCTGGGAGCCTTAAAATGCTGTCCTCTCTTCATTTGATACTTTGGAAGATGGGGTAACTTTAAGGCCTAGCCTTACCTTTGCCGCAAAGGTTAAGTCTATTTTTGATAGATCTTAGGAAATAATTCTTCCTTCTTTCATTCCCTCTCCTTCCTCTCCGGAGGAACATTTTCTGAATACACTTGATGTTTAAAGAGCTCTTTTCATTTATGTCACCAGGCCTCTGCAGTTCAGGAAAACCGACTCCTTGTTTGTGACTTTTGGACAGCCTGGAAAAGACAAGAAGGTGACTTTTATGACTCTGAGTAGGTGGATTAAGTTGTCAATTTTTCTGGCTTTGCAAGGCTTTTTAGAATATCTTCCAGTTCAGGGATGGTCTACGAGAGGAATGGCCACCTCCTGGGTTGAATTCCAGTGAGTAACAATCTAGGAAATTCCTAGGGAGGCTACTTGGTCCTCAGAGCATACATTTGTCAAGCATTATGGCTTAATAATTTTTCTGTTTTGCATTTGAGTACCAATGTTTTGAACTCTGCATTACCCTTAGTCCATCTTGTCTTTGTCACAAACATTACATCCTGCCCACCTTCCCATCAGTCCTTTGGCAAGGGCTTGGCACCCAGGTTGGGTGCATGGGGCTAGCATTTAAGGATCCTCCTGTTCTTTCTTCCTGTTGGAAGGTGACATCACCTTACTTTGTAATGACTGTCACAAGGACGCAATGGACTAAGGCTAATGAAGATTACCAATAAGTAACCAACGCATCACCACTCTTTCTGAATGTGCGTGGCTCATTCCGCAGGACTTGTTCTTTGTATGATTCCTGGATTTTCAGAAGCCCTTTGATGGCAGCACCCCCACACTGAAAATTGTTTCAGCACCACTGTACAAGGGTCAGTTGTCATGCTCATCTGCGGCGTAAATTTGCATTGAAGTGGTCTAACTCCCCAGGCCTTGTCTTTTGCTCAATTTGCCTTTGTGAGTTTTCTCTCAATCACTGTCGACTTCCTTTGATCTTTCTTTCTTCTTTTACTTCACCTTCGCCTTCAGTGTATCTTTCGGCCCTCTTAAGAGACACACCCCCTTGTAGCCACTTCTATACTTCTGTCACCTAATTATTTTCCTATCCTTTCCCCTGTAACGTTGCTGATCCTAGCTACAGCATCACTATCCAGAATCTGTTCACCTGAGTTATGTTCCTCTTATCCCCACGCATCTAATAATCAGCTCTTGGTCTCCCTCCACCTCTCACGAGACATAGGGGGTTATTACAACTTTGGAGGAGGTGTTAATCCGTCCCAAAAGTGACGGTAAAGTGACGGATATACCACCAGCCGTATTACGAGTCCATTATATCCTATGGAACTCGTAATACGGCTGGTGGTATATCCGTCACATTTGGGACGGATTAAGCCCTCCTCCAAAGTTGTAATAACCCCCATAGTCTGAGGCAGTGTCTCCATCTTGGAGAGACAATCCCTTGCACTTGTGTTGTTCTACTGGCGCTGCCGGCTTGAGCTTTGGTCAGCAGTGGCAAAAGAAGGACTAATGGAAAGTGAACGTATACTGGAGCAACAGAGTGTATGGATTTATAAGAGCTTGATTAAATGAGAAAAAAAGAGTTTAGTTGAGAGAAAAAATGCAACCTGGCCCGTACGGGGATCGAACCCACGACCTTGGCGTTATTAGCACCACGCTCTAACCAACTGAGCTAACCCGCCAGGAGTACTAAAGATATCCTTTTTCCATGAAATGCAGATAGATATAAGAGTCGGTCTCACTATCGCAATTCCTTCATACTTTTCTCATTCCGCCCCCTGTCTGGATTACAATAACAAGAGCTGTGGAGTGCTGCACGCCAGCCTCAGTGCCTCTTCTTTCACTCAATCTCACTGTGTGCTGTGATATCTTTGTAACATCGCTTGTTGCCGGAAAAAAAGGAAAGGATGGATAGTATTTTTATTCTTTTACAACAAAACCCAAAATGCATTGGCTTGCTTGCTCATTAAGTTTACAAGGCCAGCTGCTTTTGAGATATTATAATTATAGTGGTTATTCGGCGTTGGAGGTAAGAGAGTTTTTTTTAGGTCTGGCCGTTCCTTCTCCTTCAAATTACTTGAGCTCATGTCAACAAAGTAACAACAAAACATAGCCAACAGTTCGTTGCTCAAGCCTTCCCTACTGCGCCTTTCCATGTCTCTCCTGCCGACCACAGTGCAGGAAATCTGAGTTTGCATTTGCACGAAGAGACGTACAACACAAGAAGGCGCGCTTTTGTGCGCCGGGCACCACCCGGCCTGTGCATTCCTCACTGTCGTGAGATCAGTTTACTCAGCAGAGCATGACGCTGCAATTGGTTAGTAGGGCAGGCCTGACCAGAATAGTATATTTGGGGTCATGTTTTTGATTGCATTTTTAAAACAGTAACAGAACTTAACTGCAATGTTTAAATAGGTCTAGACATATTTAAACAGAGTCAATTTAATAGAAGAATTGTGGACAATTCAGAGGGGAGGCAGCAATGTTTTTTTTTCCCATTGGGTGGATGCGGCATTAAAGAGTTTGAAGACCACTGGTCTAAGTGGACACTAATATACCTGGATGCTCCTGAATCCTCGCAACACATGCCAGCAAACCTGGCTGAAGAGCTACTGTGTTGGACTGATCCTGTCGATTCAAGTGGTCTTTCCTAGAGAGTCGGAGGTCATGGAAATAGATGGAGTTTATGGTAATCTTCAGGGCTTTGAAGTTTTCCCATCATCATCTGTCTCAAAAAAATGTGCTAGTAAAGACAGAGATTAAGGTAGCTGTCTGTCTACATTAACCAACAGTGAAGCATGCATTCAAAATCCCTCAATGCAATAGCAGAACAATTGGGTTATTGGGCAGAGATCAACCTGCTGCACACGTCAGCAGTACACATCAAGGGCACCGACAATGTGATGGCAGACAGCTGGAGGTTTCCAAATTTGCTGGAGTTGACGTTATCCAGGTCGTTGTTTTGAGAAATATGCCGAGAGTTTGTGAAACCCTTTCTGGATCTCTTTTCAAACAAGGCCAATGCTCATCTTTGTCGATTCTGATCCAGTCTTCCGGAACAAGGAGCCTAGGTAGTGGACGTATTGGTGACAAAGTGGCTGAGAAGTCTCCTTTATACATTCCCCCACTTTTTATTGATCCAGATGGTTCTCTTCAAGTCTCAGCAGGGGGGAGGGAACTTTATTCTTGTGGGCCCTTATTGGCCAGAGATGTCATGGTTTCCTCTTCTGAACCCCTGGCTCTTCTACCTCCTTGAGTACTGATCAAGTGTGTCTCTCTCAGAACGTCGTCCCTGACCTTCTTGCTCCAACTCACTCTATCGCTTTGGAGGTTGAGAAGTCTGGACTGCTAGCAAAGGGTCTTTCCTCTTCCTTAGTGGAGTTAATTCAGCACTCCAGCAGGCCTTCTACTTCGAAGTCTTACTCAAAGAACTGGAAGTCTTTTGAGACGTGATGTTCTGCTCATGATCTTTTGGCACCTACCTGTAGTTTGTCTGCTATTTTGCATTTTCTTCTGAATGGGTTTCAGTTGAATCTCTTTCCACTCTGAAAGCTCATTGCTTTGCGATAAAGGTTTTTAGGGACTTTTCTGTACCTTCGTCGATGTTACAATCTTTGGTGTCTAGACTGTTCTGATCTTTTGTCAATTGTAAGACCAGTTGAAAAATCCCTTTTCTCCAACTCAGAATCTTCCTACTCTTTTATAGGCTTTGCAATTGTATCTCTTTGAGGATCTGGACACTGTAGACATAAAGATTGTTTCCTATAAAGTTATTTTCCTATTTCCTATCACCTTGCTGAGAACAATTGGGGAGCTGGGAGCCTTAAAATGCTGTCCTCTCTTCATTTGATACTTTGGAAGATGGGGTAACTTTAAGGCCTAGCCTTACCTTTCCTGCAAAGGTTAAGTCTATTTTTGATAGATCTTAGGAAATAATTCTTCCTTCTTTCATTCCCTCTCCTTCCTCTCCGGAGGAACATGTGCTGAATACACTTGATGTTTAAAGAGCTCTTTTCATTTATGTCACCAGGCCTCTGCAGTTCAGGAAAACCGACTCCTTGTTTGTGACTTTTGGACAGCCTGGAATAGACAAGAAGGTTACTTTTATGACTCTGAGTAGGTGGATTAAGTTGTCAATTTTTCTGGCTTTGCAAGGCTTTTTAGAATATCTTCCAGTTCAGGGATGGTCTACGAGAGGAATGGCCACCTCCTGGGTTGAATTCCAGTGAGTAACAATCTAGGAAATTCCTAGGGTGGCTACTTGGTCCTCAGAGCATACATTTGTCAAGCATTATGGCTTAATAATTTTTCTGTTTTGCATTTGAGTACCAATGTTTTGAGCTCTGAATTACCCTTAGTCCATCTTGTCTTTGTCACAAACATTACATCCTGCCCACCTTCCCATCAGTCCTTTGGCAAGGGCTTGGCACCCAGGTTGGGTGCATGGGGCTAGCATTTAAGGATCCTCCTGTTCTTTCTTCCTGTTGGAAGGTGACATCACCTTACTTTGTAATGACTGTCACAAGGACGCAATGGACTAAGGCTAATGAAGATTACCAATAAGTAACCAACGCATCACCATTCTTTCTGAATGTGCGTGGCTCATTCCGCAGGACTTGTTCTTTGTATGATTCCTGGATTTTCAGAAGCCCTTTGATGGCAGCACCCCCACACTGAAAATTGTTTCAGCACCACTGTACAAGGGTCAGTTGTCATGCTCATCTGCGGCGTAAATTTGCATTGAAGTAGTCTAACTCCCCAGGCCTTGTCTTTTGCTCAATTTGCCTTTGTGAGTTTTCTCTCAATCACTGTCGACTTCCTTTGATCTTTCTTTCTTCTTTTACTTGACCTTCGCCTTCAGTGTATCTTTCGGCCCTCTTAAGAGACACACCCCCTTGTAGCCACTTCTATACTTCTGTCACCTACTTATATTCCTATCCTTTCCCCTGTAACGTTGCTGATCCTAGCTATAGCATCACTATCCAGAATCTGTTCACCTGAGTTATGTTCCTCTTATCCCCACGCATCTAATAATCAGCTCTTGGTCTCCCTCCACCTCTCACGAGACATAGTCGGAGGCAGTGTCTCCATCTTGGAGAGACAATCCTTGCACTTGTGTTGTTCTACTGGCACTGCCGGCTTGAGCTTTGGTCAGCAGTGGCAAAAGAAGGACTAATGGAAAGTGAACGTATACTGGAGCAACAGAGTGTAGTGGATTTATAAGAGCTTGATTAAATGAGAAAAAAAGAGTTTAGTTGAGAGAAAAAATGCAACCTGGCCCGTACGGGGATCGAACCCGCGACCTTGTCGTTATTAGCACTACACTCTAACCAACTGAGCTAACTGGCCTTGAGTGCTAAATATGTCCTTTTTCCATGTAATGCAGATAGATAGAAGAGGTGGTCTCACTATCGCAATTCCTTCATACTTTTCTCCTTCCGCCCCCTGTCTGGATTTCAAGAACAAGAGCTGTGGAGTGCTGCACGCCAGCCGCAGTGCCTCTTCTTTCACTCAATCTCACTGTGTGCTGTGATATCTTTGTAACATCGCTTGTTGCCGGAAAAAAAGGAAAGGATGGATGGTATTTTTATTCTTTTACAACAAAACCCAAAATGCATCGGCTTGCTTGTTCATTAAGTTTACAAGGCCAGCTGCTTTTGAGATATTATAATTATAGTGGTTATTCGGCGTTGGAGGTAAGAGAGTTTTTTTTAGGTCTGGCCGTTCCTTCTGCTTCAAATTACTTGAGCTCATGTCAACAAAGTAACAACAAAACATAGCCAACGGTTCGTTGCTCAAGCCTTCCCTACTGCGCCTTCCCATGTCTCTCCTGCCGACCACAGTGCAGTAAATCTGAGTTTGCATTTGCGCGAAGAGACGTACAACACAAGAAGGCGCGCTTTTGTGCGCCTGGCACCACCCGGTCTGTGCATTCCTCACTGTCTTGAGATCAGTTTACTCAGCAGAGCATGACGCTGCAATTGGTTAGTAGGGCAGGCCTGACCAGAATAGTATATTTGGGGTCATGTATTTGATTGCATTTTTAAAACAGTAACAGAACTTAACTGCAATGTTTAAATAGGTCTAGACATATTTAAACAGTGTCAATTTAATAGAAGAATTGTGGACAATTCAGAGGGGAGGCACCAATGTTTTTTTTTCCCATTGGGTGGATGCGGCATTAAAGAGTTTGAAGACCACTGGTCTAAGTGGACACTAATATACCTGGATGCTCCTGAATCCTCGCAACAGATGCCAGCAAACCTGGCTGAAGAGCTACTGTGTTGGACTGATCCTGTCGATTCAAGTGGTCTTTCCTAGAGAGTCGGAGGTCATCGAAATAGATGGAGTTGATGGTAATCTTCAGGGCTTTGAAGTTTTCCCATCATCATCTGTCTCAAAAAAATGTGCTAGTAAAGACAGAGAATAAGGTAGCTGTCTTTTACATTAACCAACAGTGAAGCATGCATTCAAAATCCCTCAAAGCAATAGCAGAACAATTGGGTTATTGGGCAGAGATCAACCTGCTGCACACGTCGGCAGTACACATCAAGGGCACCGACAATGTGATGGCAGACAGCTGGAGGTTTCCAAATTTGCTGGAGTTGTAGTTATCCAGGTCTTTGTTTTGAGAGATATGCCGAGAGTTTGTGAAACCCTTTCTGGATCTCTTTTCAAACAAGGACAATGCTCATCTTTGTCGATTCTGATCCAGGCTTCCGGAACAAGGAGCCTAGGTAGTGGACGTATTGGTGATAAAGTGGCTGAGAAGTCTCCTTTATACATTCCCCCACTTTTTATTGATCCAGATGGTTCTCTTCAAGTCTCAGCAGGGGGGAGGGAACTTTCTTCTTGTGGGCCCTTATTGGCCAGAGATGTCATGGTTTCCTCTTCTGAACCCCTGGCTCTTCTACCTCCTTGGGTACTGCTCAAGTGTGTCTCTCTCAGAACGTCGTCCCTGACCTTCTTGCTCCAACTCACTCTATCGCTTTGGAGGTTGAGAAGTCTGGACTGCTAGCAAAGGGTCTTTCCTCTTCCTTAGTGGAGTTAATTCAGCACTCCAGCAGGCCTTCTACTTCGAAGTTTTACTCAAAGAACTGGAAGTCTTTTGAGACGTGATGTTCTGCTCATGATCTTTTGGCACCTACCTGTAGTTTGTCTGCTATTTTGCATTTTCTTCTGAATGGGTTTCACTTGAATCTCTTTCCACTCTGAAAGATCATTGCTTTGCGATAAAGGTTTTTAGGGACTTTTCTGTACCTTCGAAGATGTTACAATCTTTGGTGTCTAGACTGTTCTGATCTTTTGTCAATTGTAAGACCAGTTGAAAAATCCCTTTTCTCCAACTCAGAATCTTCCTACTCTTTTATAGGCTTTGCAATTTTATCTCTTTGAGGATCTGGATACTGTAGACATAAAGATTGTTTCCTAAAAAGTTATTTTCCTATTTCCTATCACCTTGCTGAGAACAATTGGGGAGCTGGGAGCCTTAAAATGCTGTCCTCTCTTCATTTGATACTTTGGAAGATGGGGTAACTTTAAGGCCTAGCCTTACCTTTGCTGCAAAGGTTAAGTCTATTTTTGATAGATCTTAGGAAATAATTCTTCCTTCTTTCATTCCCTCTCCTTCCTCTCCGGAGGAACATTTTCTGAATACACTTGATGTTTAAAGAGCTCTTTTCATTTATGTCACCAGGCCTCTGCAGTTCAGTAAAACCGACTCCTTGTTTGTGACTTTTGGACAGCCTGGAAAAGACAAGAAGGTGACTTTTATGACTCTGAGTAGGTGGATTAAGTTGTCAATTTTTCTGGCTTTGCAAGGCTTTTTAGAATATCTTCCAGTTCAGGGATGGTCTACGAGAGGAATGGCCACCTCCTGGGTTGAATTCCAGTGAGTAACAATCTAGGAAATTCCTAGGGTGGCTACTTGGTCCTCAGAGCATACATTTGTCAAGCATTATGGCTTAATAATTTTTCTGTTTTGCATTTGAGTACCAATGTTTTGAACTCTGCATTACCCTTAGTCCATCTTGTCTTTGTCACAAACATTACATCCTGTCCACCTTCCCATCAGTCCTTTGGCAAGGGCTTGGCACCCAGGTTGGGTGCATGGGGCTAGCATTTAAGGATCCTCCTGTTCTTTCTTCCTGTTGGAAGGTGACATCACCTTACTTTGTAATGACTGTCACAAGGACGCAATGGACTAAGGCTAATGAAGATTACCAATAAGTAACCAACGCATCACCACTCTTTCTGAATGTGCGTGGCTCATTCCGCAGGACTTGTTCTTTGTATGATTCCTGGATTTTCAGAAGCCCTTTGATGGCAGCACCCCCACACTGAAAATTGTTTCAGCACCACTGTACAAGGGTCAGTTGTCATGCTCATCTGCGGCGTAAATTTGCATTGAAGTAGTCTAACTCCCCAGGCCTTGTCTTTTGCTCAATTTGCCTTTGTGAGTTTTCTCTCAATCACTGTTGACTTCCTTTGATCTTTCTTTCTTCTTTTACTTCACCTTCGCCTTCAGTGTATCTTTCGGCCCTCTTAAGAGACACACCCCCTTGTAGCCACTTCTATACTTCTGTCACCTAATTATTTTCCTATCCTTTCCCCTGTAACGTTGCTGATCCTAGCTACAGCATCACTATCCAGAATCTGTTCACCTGAGTTATGTTCCTCTTATCCCCACGCATCTAATAATCAGCTCTTGGTCTCCCTCCACCTCTCACGAGACATAGTCTGAGGCAGTGTCTCCATCTTGGAGAGACAATCCCTTGCACTTGTGTTGTTCTACTGGCGCTGCCGGCTTGAGCTTTGGTCAGCAGTGGCAAAAGAAGGACTAATGGAAAGTGAACGTATACTGGAGCAACAGAGTGTATGGATTTATAAGAGCTTGATTAAATGAGAAAAAAAGAGTTTAGTTGAGAGAAAAAATGCAACCTGGCCCGTACGGGAATCAATCCCGCAACCTTGTCATTATTAGCACCACTCTCTAACCAACTGAACTAACCAGCCATGAGTACTAAAGATATCCTTTTTCCATGTAATGCAGATAGATAGAAGAGTTGGTCACACTATCGCAATTCCTTCATATTTTTCTCCTTCCGCCCCCTGTCTGGATTACAATAACAAGAGCTGTGGACTGCTGCACGCCAGCCTCAGTGCCTCTTCTTTCACTCAATCTCACTGTGTGCTGTGATATCTTTGTAACATCGCTTGTTGCCGGAAAAAAAGGAAAGGATGGATAGTATTTTTATTCTTTTACAACAAAACCCAAAATGCATCGGCTTGCTTGGTCATTAAGTTTACAAGGCCAGCTGGTTTTGAGATATTATAATTATAGTGGTTATTCGGCGTTGGAGGTAAGAGAGTTTTTTTTAGGTCTGGCCGTTCCTTCTGCTTCAAATTACTTGAGCTCATGTCAACAAAGTAACAACAAAACATAGCCACCGGTTCGTTGCTCAAGCCTTCCCTACTGCGCCTTCCCATGTCTCTCCTGCCGACCACAGTGCAGGAAATCTGAGTTTGCATTTGCGCGTAAAGACGTACAACACAAGAAGGCGAGCTTTCGTGCGCCGGGCACCACCCGGCCTGTGCATTCCTCACTGTCGTGAGATCAGTTTACTCAGCAGAGCATGACGCTGCAATTGGTTAGTAGGGCAGGCCTGACCAGAATAGTATATTTGGGGTCATGTATTTGATTGCATTTTTAAAACAGTAACAGAACTTAACTGCAATGTTTAAATAGGTCTAGACATATTTAAACAGTGTCAATTTAATAGAAGAATTGTGGACAATTCAGAGGGGAGGCACCAATGTTTTTTTTTCCCATTGGGTGGATGCGGCATTAAAGAGTTTGAAGACCACTGGTCTAAGTGGACACTAATACACCTGGATGCTCCTGAATTCCTCGCAACAGATGCCAGCAAACCTGGCTGGAGAGCTACTGTGTTGGACTGATCCTGTCGATTCAAGTGGTCTTTCCTAGAGAGTCGGAGGTCATGGAAATAGATGGAGTTGATGGTAATCTTCAGGGCTTTGAAGTTTTCCCATCATCATCTGTCTCAAAAAAATGTGCTAGTAAAGACAGAGAATAAGGTAGCTGTCTTTTACATTAACCAACAGTGAAGCATGCATTCAAAATCCCTCAATGCAATAGCAGAACAATTGGGGTATTGGGCAGAGATCAACCTGCTGCACACGTCGGCAGTACACATCAAGGGCACCGACAATGTGATGGCAGACAGCTGGAGGTTTCCAAATTTGCTGGAGTTGTAGTTATCCAGGTCGTTGTTTTGAGAGATATGCCGAGAGTTTGTGAAACCCTTTCTGGATCTCTTTTCAAACAAGGACAATGCTCGTCTTTGTCGATTCTGATCCAGGCTTCCGGAACAAGGAGCCTAGGTAGTGGACGTATTGGTGATAAAGTGGCTGAGAAGTCTCCTTTATACATTCCCCCACTTTTTATTGATCCAGATGGTTCTCTTCAAGTCTCAGCAGGGGCGAGGGAACTTTATTCTTGTGGGCCCTTATTGGCCAGAGATGTCATGGTTTCCTCTTCTGAACCCCTGGCTCTTCTACCTCCTTGGGTACTGCTCAAGTGTGTCTCTCTCAGAACGTCGTCCCTGACCTTCTTGCTCTAACTCACTCTATCGCTTTGGAGGTTGAGAAGTCTGGACTGCTAGCAAAGGGTCTTTCCTCTTCCTTAGTGGAGTTAATTCAGCACTCCAGCAGGCCTTCTACTTCGAAGTCTTACTCAAAGAACTGGAAGTCTTTTGAGACGTGATGTTCTGCTCATGATCTTTTGGCACCTACCTGTAGTTTGTCTGCTATTTAGCATTTTCTTCTGAATGGGTTTCACTTGAATCTCTTTCCACTCTGAAAGCTCATTGCTTTGCGATAAAGGTTTTAAGGGACTTTTCTGTACCTTCGAAGATGTTACAATCTTTGGTGTCTAGACTGTTCTGATCTTTTGTCAATTGTAAGACCAGTTGAAAAATCCCTTTTCTCCAACTCAGAATCTTCCTACTCTTTTATAGGCTTTGCAATTTTATCTCTTTGAGGATCTGGATACTGTAGACATAAAGATTGTTTCCTATAAAGTTATTTTCCTATTTCCTATCACCTTGCTGAGAACAATTGGGGAGCTGGGAGCCTTAAAATGCTGTCCTCTCTTCATTTGATACTTTGGAAGATGGGGTAACTTTAAGGCCTAGCCTTACCTTTGCTGCAAAGGTTAAGTCTATTTTTGATAGATCTTAGGAAATAATTCTTCCTTCTTTCATTCCCTCTCCTTCCTCTCCGGAGGAACAGTTTCTGAATACACTTGATGTTTAAGGGAGCTCTTTTCATTTATGTCACCAGGCCTCTGCAGTTCAGGAAAACCGACTCCTTGTTTGTGACTTTTGGACAGCCTGGAAAAGACAAGAAGGTGACTTTTATGACTCTGAGTAGGTGGATTAAGTTGTCAATTATTCTGGCTTTGCAAGGCTTTTTAGAATATCTTCCAGTTCAGGGATGGTCTACGAGAGGAATGGCCACCTCCTGGGTTGAATTCCAGTGAGTAACAATCTAGGAAATTCCTAGGGTGGCTACTTGGTCCTCAGAGCATACATTTGTCAAGCATTATGGCTTAATAATTTTTCTGTTTTGCATTTGAGTACCAATGTTTTGAACTCTGCATTACCCTTAGTCCATCTTGTCTTTGTCACAAACATTACATCCTGCCCACCTTCCCATCAGTCCTTTGGCAAGGGCTTGGCACCCAGGTTGGGTGCATGGGGCTAGCATTTAAGGATCCTACTGTTCTTTCTTCCTGTTGGAAGGTGACATCACCTTACTTTGTAATGACTGTCACAAGGACGCAATGGACTAAGGCTAATGAAGATTACCAATAAGTAACCAACGCATCACCACTCTTTCTGAATGTGCGTGGCTCATTCCGCAGGACTTGTTCTTTGTATGATTCCTGGATTTTCAGAAGCCCTTTGATGGCAGCACCCCCACACTGAAAATTGTTTCAGCACCACTGTACAAGGGTCAGTTGTCATGCTCATCTGCGGCGTAAATTTGCATTGAAGTAGTCTAACTCCCCAGGCCTTGTCTTTTGCTCAATTTGCCTTTGTGAGTTTTCTCTCAATCACTGTCGACTTCCTTTGATCTTTCTTTCTTCTTTTACTTCACCTTCCCCTTCAGTGTATCTTTCGGCCCTCTTAAGAGACACACCCCCTTGTAGCCACTTCTATACTTCTGTGACCTAATTATTTTCCTATCCTTTCCCCTGTAACGTTGCTGATCCTAGCTATAGCATCACTATCCAGAATCTGTTCACCTGAGTTATGTTCCTCTTATCCCCACGCATCTAATAATCAGCTCTTGGTCTCCCTCCACCTCCCACGAGACATAGTCTGAGGCAGTGTCTCCATCTTGGAGAGACAATCCCTTGCACTTGTGTTGTTCTACTGGCGCTGCCGGCTTGAGCTTTGGTCAGCAGTGGCAAAAGAAGGACTAATGGAAAGTGAACGTATACTGGAGCAACAGAGTGTATGGATTTATGAGAGCTTGATTAAATGAGAAAAAAAGAGTTTAGTTGAGAGAAAAAATGCAACCTGGCCCGTACGGGGATCGAACGCGCGACCGTGGTGTTATTAGCACCACGCTCTAACCAACTGAACTAACCGGCCATGTGTACTAAAGATATCCTTTTTCCATGTAATGCAGATAGATAGTAGAGTTGGTCACACTATCGCAATTCCTTCATATTTTTCTCCTTCCGCCCCCTGTCTGGATTACAATAACAAGAGCTGTAGAGTGCTGCACGCCAGCCTCAGTGCCTCTTCTTTCACTCAATCTCACTGTGTGCTGTGATATCTTTGTAACATCGCTTGTTGCCGGAAAAAAAGGAAAGGATGGATAGTATTTTTATTCTTTTACAACCAAACCCAAAATGCATCGGCTTGCTTGCTCATTAAGTTTACAAGGCCAGCTGCTTTTGAGATATTATAATTATAGTGGTTATTCGGCGTTGGAGGTAAGAGAGTTTTTTTTAGGTCTGGCCGTTCCTTCTGCTTCAAATTACTTGAGCTCATGTCAACAAAGTAACAACAAAACATAGCCAACGGTTCGTTGCTCAAGCCTTCCCTACTGCGCCTTCCCATGTCTCTCCTGCCAACCACAGTGCAGGAAATCTGAGTTTGCATTTGCGCGAAGAGACGTACAACACAAGAAGGCGCACTTTCGTGCGCCGGGCACCACCCGGCCTGTGCATTCCTCACTGTCGTGAGATCAGTTTACTCAGCAGAGCATGACGCTGCAATTGGTTAGTAGGGCAGGCCTGACCAGAATAGTATATTTGGGGTCCTGTATTTGATTGCATTTTTAAAACAGTAACAGAACTTAACTGCAATGTTTAAATAGGTCTAGACATATTTAAACAGTGTCAATTTAATAGAAGAATTGTGGACAATTCAGAGGGGAGGCACCAATGTTTTTTTTTCCCATTGGGTGGATGCGGCATTAAAGAGTTTGAAGACCACTGGTCTAAGTGGACACTAATACACCTGGATGCTCCTGAATTCCTCGCAACAGATGCCAGCAAACCTGACTGGAGAGCTACTGTGTTGGACTGATCCTGTCGATTCAAGTGGTCTTTCCTAGAGAGTCGGAGGTCATGGAAATAGATGGAGTTGATGGTAATCTTCAGGGCTTTGAAGTTTTCCCATCATCATCTGTCTCAAAAAAATGTGCTAGTAAAGACAGAGAATAAGGTAGCTGTCTTTTACATTAACCAACAGTGAAGCATGCATTCAAAATCCCTCAATGCAATAGCAGAACAATTGGGTTATTGGGCAGAGATCAACCTGTTGCACACGTCGGCAGTACACATCAAGGGCACCGACAATGTGATGGCAGACAGCTGGAGGTTTCCAAATTTGCTGGAGTTGACGTTATCCAGGTCGTTGTTTTGAGAGATATGCCGAGAGTTTGTGAAACCCTTTCTGGATCTCTTTTCAAACAAGGACAATGCTCATCTTTGTCGATTCTGATCCAGGCTTCCGGAACAAGAAGCCTAGGTAGTGGACGTATTGGTGATAAAGTGGCTGAGAAGTCTCCTTTATACATTCCCCCACTTTTTATTGATCCAGATGGTTCTCTTCAAGTCTCAGCAGGGGGGAGGGAACCTTATTCTTGTGGGCCCTTATTGGCCAGAGATGTCATGTTATGCTCTTCTGAACCCCTGCCTCTTCTACCTCCTTGGGTACTGCTCAAGTGTGTCTCTCTCAGAACGTCGTCCCTGACCTTCTTGCTCCAACTCACTCTATCGCTTTGGAGGTTGAGAAGTCTGGACTGCTAGCAAAGGGTCTTTCCTCTTCCTTAGTGGAGTTAATTCAGCACTCCAGCAGGCCTTCTACTTCGAAGTCTTACTCAAAGAACTGGAAGTCTTTTGAGACGTGATGTTCTGCTCATGATCTTTTGGCACCTACCTGTAGTTTGTCTGCTATTTTGCATTTTCTTCTGAATGGGTTTCACTTGAATCTCTTTCCACTCTGAAAGCTCATTGCTTTGCGATAAAGGTTTTTAGGGACTTTTCTGTACCTTCGTCGATGTTACAGTCTTTGGTGTCTAGACTGTTCTGATCTTTTGTCAATTGTAAGACCAGTTGAAAAATCCCTTTTCTCCAACTCAGAATCTTCTTACTCTTTTATAGGCTTTGCAATTTTATCTCTTTGAGGATCTGGATACTGTAGACATAAAGATTGTTTCCTATAAAGTTATTTTCCTATTTCCTATCACCTTGCTGAGAACAATTGGGGAGCTGGGAGCCTTAAAATGCTGTCCTCTCTTCATTTGATACTTTGGAAGATATGGTAACTTTAAGGCCTAGCCTTACCTTTGCTGCAAAGGTTAAGTCTATTTTTGATAGATCTTAGGAAATAATTCTTCCTTCTTTCATTCCCTCTCCTTCCTCTCCGGAGGAACATTTTCTGAATACACTTGATGTTTAAAGAGCTCTTTTCATTTATGTCACCAGGCCTCTGCAGTTCAGGAAAACCGACTCCTTGTTTGTGACTTTTGGACAGCCTGGAAAAGACAAGAAGGTGACTTTTATGACTCTGAGTAGGTGGATTAAGTTGTCAATTTTTCTGGCTTTGCAAGGCTTTTT
Organism: Pleurodeles waltl; assembly: GCF_031143425.1. Lineage (NCBI taxonomy): Eukaryota > Metazoa > Chordata > Amphibia > Caudata > Salamandridae > Pleurodeles > Pleurodeles waltl. Next base: position 24,884 of record NW_027150358.1, read on the forward strand.
AGAATATCTTCCAGTTCAGGGATGGTCTACGAGAGGAATGGCCACCTCCTGGGTTGAATTCCAGTGAGTAACAATCTAGGAAATTCCTAGGGTGGCTACTTGGTCCTCAGAGCATACATTTGTCAAGCATTATGGCTTAATAATTTTTCTGTTTTGCATTTGAGTACCAATGTTTTGAACTCTGCATTACCCTTAGTCCATATTGTCTTTGTCACAAACATTACATCCTGCCCACCTTCCCATCAGTCCTTTGGCAAGGGCTTGGCACCCAGGTTGGGTGCATGGGGCTAGCATTTAAGGATCCTCCTGTTCTTTCTTCCTGTTGGAAGGTGACATCACCTTACTTTGGAATGACTGTCACAAGGACGCAATGGACTAAGGCTAATGAAGATTACCAATAAGTAACCAACGCATCACCATTCTTTCTGAATGTGCGTGGCTCATTCCGCAGGACTTCTTCTTTGTATGATTCCTGGATTTTCAGAAGCCCTTTGATGGCAGCACCCCCACACTGAAAATTGTTTCAGCACCACTGTACACGGGTCAGTTGTCATGCTCATCTGCGGCGTAAATTTGCATTGAAGTAGTCTAACTCCCCAGGCCTTGTCTTTTGCTCAATTTGCCTTTGTGAGTTTTCTCTCAATCACTGTCGACTTCCTTTGATCTTTCTTTCTTCTTTTACTTCACCTTCGCCTTCAGTGTATCTTTCGGCCCTCTTAAGAGACACACCCCCTTGTAGCCACTTCTATACTTCTGTCAATTAATTATTTTCCTATCCTTTCCCCTGTAACGTTGCTGATCCTAGCTATAGCATCACTATCCAGAATCTGTTCACCTGAGTTATGTTCCTCTTATCCCCACGCATCTAATAATCAGCTCTTGGTCTCCCTCCACCTCTCACGAGACATAGTCTGAGGCAGTGTCTCCATCTTGGAGAGACAATCCCTTGCACTTGTGTTGTTCTACTGGCGCTGCCGGCTTGAGCTTTGGTCAGCAGTGGCAAAAGAAGGACTAATGGAAAGTGAACGTATACTGGAGCAACAGAGTGTATGGATTTATAAGAGCTTGATTAAATGATAAAAAAAGAGTTTAGTTGAGAGAAAAAATGCAACCTGGC
>NW_027150359.1:0-25991 GCF_031143425.1 Pleurodeles waltl
AAATTAAAAAATTTAAAAGATGAATACCTATATCAAATATTATTTATTGAATAACAAATTAAATTTAAGCATATTTTAAATTACATTTCTTAAATTATTTGTAAGTAAATTAATCCATACATATTGGGTATATGTTTTAATGCATAAATACACACATTTATATATGTATGTTTATTGATATACATACTTAATGGTAGCATATCGGTGAAAAACATATACAGATGATGGTTTAGATAGATGGTACAGTGGAAACCATAGCACTGCACTAGGCAGCGCCTTTTGTGTTCACCGGAATAAACACTACCATGAACAGGAAATCCTTCATAGGTCAATATTGCTCAATAATGTTTTGAAGAACACAGAGGGTTACAGCCTAAAAAACAAAATGATAAGGACTTGTGCATTTTAGGTGGATTTCAACCAATAACACGATTGTACATGTTTTGTATCGTACTGATGTAGCTGAAATGTTGTTGCTACTTTGATGTCACAATAATCATCAAAACGTAACAAGTTAACTCTAAGGTGGTACACTGGAAGCCTATATTGAAGTGCATTCAGTGTAGAACAGTGATCTAAGGTAATGTGGTATAGCCCTAAAACTTCAATAATATTTTAATTTGATTCCATGTGTTTCCCCATTATGTTAATTTGTTTGCACAAAAATGAATTTCTAAAAGGAAATGTTCTGTCACATTTCAATGTAAAAAATGTAGTACCCCATTGTACTTATTCAAATGTATTAACAAAGTCATTTCATTTTAAGTCCACTAAAACATGAACACTAAAAAGATTATTAATGATGAATTCATAATTGTAAATGTTATATGTGCTCTACTTAGCAAACCTGAATGTGCTATTTTAATTCGCTTTAGTTAGCCTATGTGAGGACTGCTACGCCCTGTGTCCTAAAGGTGTGGACAATTTTTTAGTCATTCTTGCTAACGTGCCATTTCTTACAGACTTCGTTCCCATAAAATGTTAGCGTTCTAAATAGATGACCTATTGTTTTATCCACAAGACAGCCCAAAAAAGTAACCTTGAATCCAGTACATTGAAAAACTGTGGACATATGCCACATACAATTGTTTCAAATTGTGCAGGAGAGGAAGACGGATGTCTTTCCTATCTTTCCTGATGTTTCAAATTACTTTCATATGGTGGATTAAGATTGGACAATAAAACCTTCTTATTCGTGTGGTGTGATGGATTGACAAAATGGTGCACTTTAGACTTTAATCGACTGTTTGCTGGATTGCAAGCAGATCCCATTTGGACTTTGAGAGGACTCTTCCCTTGGACATATACAGCCAAAACGTTTACTTGAGCATTCAAAAAGGTCCAACCTGCCACCTTTTCACTCCAGCACCTGAGCCTTCTGAAGTCATGAAAACCGAAGACGTGGACCCCCAGTCCTTTCTAAATAGAATATGAAGCCTGCAGCTGAAATGCCCACAAGTGGTGCCTCAGATATTGTTGACACTCCTTCCACAAGGAACCCTTGTAAAGACCAATCCAAGTCTTCAATTAACCTTCCCAACCCCTGCCCCGGAAAAAGGTAAATAATAGGTGAAAAATCCTTGCAAACAACAAACTATGGGCCTGATTTAGAGTTTGGCGGAGGGGTTACTCTGCCACAAATGTGACGGGTATCCCATCCGCTGTATTACCAGTTCCATAGGCAATATTGGAACTGTAATACGGCAGACGGGATATCCGTCACCTTTGTGATGGAGCAACCCCCTCTGCCAAACTCTAAATCAGGCCCTATGTCCCACGCTAGTCTGAAAACTCAAGCTTAAAAGAAAAGAAAAAATAGAAGCCAATTTCTAATAATGTAATAAATAATCTTAAAAGATAACATACTCTCGGAGTCTACGATCTACCACAGAACTCCTGCCTGAAGAACAGACTAACAAAACCGCATTTCTAAAAGAGGTGGTGCACCTTTTATACACAATATATAAAGGCCCTTGCCTTTTGTTTTGCTAACTTTGGGGGAAACGGAAGTAGGAATACAATATTTCTGTGTGAGGAGGTGGATACTCCTGAAAGAGTAACAAATGGAATAAGGAAGCAATACCACTTACATTATGGGTTCATCACATATTCCAAAGTAGAGCACTTCACCGATAATTTTCAAGAAAAATGCTTTCCAATACACAACTCAGGTACTGAAGGGGAGACCTGGCCTGTCACGCTGAGTACTTGTCTTGGATACTTTGGTAATGGCAGCTAGTAAGCAAAGTCGCACCAAACTACAAGGAGCTAGTTTATCTACCCTCTTATGGTCTGCCGTCTTATCCTGATGGAGCTGTGGTTCTGAACAGACATGGCGTTTCAAAAAAGGAGCATGCGTGGAAGAACAGTGGAGGGGTCTGTGAACCTGCTGCGTTTATAAATGTTCTGCCTCATCCCTGACTAGGGTGACATATGACTGGGGAACGGACTGCTGGAATCCCTGGTTTGGGACACATATTGGTCCTGAACACACAACACCCACCACAGATAAAAGGTAGGGGACCGTCTATGTGTTCAGACCACAGTCATAACAATACATGTAGTCATATTCACTACATTAAAAGGAACCTAAATATTGAAATTGTTTACAGCAACCTAAAAAAAAATCTCTAAAGTTTCAGACTTTATAGGAGTGACAGAAAGGTATGGAAAATGTGTCTGCTATTTGTCTGCTACTAAGACGCCAGTAGCCTCTTAATCGATCCCAATGTGGGGTTTAGTGTGGCTGAATGCGTTTGTGAAATTTAAATGACCCTGTTCACCTTTGGCGAGCAAAAGACAAAAAGCTTTTTTTTTTTCGCCTGTTTTACTATCCCCATTTCACAGTTTTGGTTTTTGGGATGGAGCAGAGGGCTATCATTTATTTTCCTCGGACTACTAAAACACCTATAGGAAGTAAACACAATTGCTGCTAGTTAGGATACTTAACCTAAAGTTAACAATGATGAGAAAGTAGCCTCAATAAATTAAGAGTTTTTTATTATATCTAATGATGTATCCTGTTGAATTACTTAACTGTTAACAAGCTTAAATACAAGGATTCAACAATATAATATGGTCCGTCATTTATTGAGTATAAAAGTGTGAGAAATGAATACCTTTCCAATAAACGGAACCAGATGATGCTCACACATCGAAAACATGTCTATGTCTTTCACTATCACCATCTCGTCGTGGTCCTCATCAAATATCGCATCATTTAGAATATCTGAAATATAAAAGGCAAATAAGTAAATACATTACAATTTTAAGTATTGTAACACAGCAATTCTGTTTTATAGTGATTTTAATAATTACAGCAGATTGACCTATTTTTGTCACATGGCCAGTAATCTTGACCCCTGTAGGTCAAATGGTAATGATCAGTCCAATTTGGTAACAATAAAAACTTATGGTCAGGTTTGGTAGCCATGGTCATCACTGCTCAAGATCTCTTGCCTCGCTTATGAAGCCATCCATCTAAAACAGAGCTCCTTAACTAAGATGGTGAAAGAGGTCTCCTCAGCAACAATTCTTTATTCCTGGAGACCTTAACCAGGCTTTCTGTACTGCCTCGAGCTTACAGAAATCCCAACACTGGAAATCGGAATTGAATCTACCTGCTTGTGGTTCACGAAAAAACTAAAACTCTCTCTTCAGCATGTTACTGAAAGGCCAGGGATGTCACTGCTTCAGGAATTTAATATCCGCATTTGTTGTACTGCTGTTAAAATGTATACCATTTTATCTCTTTGTAGTTTCCCTTCAGTAATTAATAAATTATGGTCTGGGCCACAGGAATTTTGTGGCAATAATGGAACACATTTTGTGGCAGGGGTAACAAAATTTAGCAGGAATAAACAGCAAATTAAGCAGCACGATGCTGAACACTCTACGATGGTATTCCTTCGTTGTTATTTTAAGCTACATTAATGCTACCTGGGTAACAGTCACCTCGGTAAAACCTCTTTACCATCGGAGTACAGCATTCAGCAACTGAAGGGTGGCTAGTTAAACTTTGCAAAAGGTCTGCCACTGTGCGCCACCGCCACCACATATGGTGCTTTCACTTGGTATCCATATATAGATGTGTATAAATAAATATATATGTATCTTATTTAATGCCATTTTTAGAAAAATACTGACAAACGAAACAACACTACCGTAGTGGATGACAGTATAGACACAAACATGACCCGAGCAGAGATGCATGGCAATCAAAGGCAGTTGTTGATAAAAAAATTCAGGTTACATTCAGGTATTACATCCATGGTCCCCCAAACCTTCAGATGTTTGTGACGACAAACATGAGCCCCATACACAGAAGCTTCAATAATTCTACATTTACACTGCACACCACCATTTATCCACAGAAGTGGCATCTGATGTGTGCTAGTTGTGGGCAATATCTATTCTCATCAATAACAGACTTTCAACTAAGGAATGTCAGGGTGTATCTCCCAAGTTCTAACCATCCTGGGACAGAGTCTCAAAAAAATACATGTGCAACCCCAGCTGATGTACTTAACAATCTGTCAGGGTGTTGAAGAAATCACCCTTCTCCATCTGGCTCCTCAAAAGTATCTGGGAGGAGTCATAATTCATACGCCATAATGAACTTTGAATGAAGTATACCCACTACAGCAAGCATCAGGGAGGAACCATAGTAAAATGGATATGAGGTATGAGGTATGGATATGAGGTATATCCCCTATAGGAAGCATCAGAGAGCAGTCACTCTTCAAATACCATAATCAAATTCAAATTCGGATGGCGTATACCTCCATATAGAAAACATCAGGGAGGAGTCCCACTTCACATACCATTATCAAATCCGAATGAAGTATAGGCCCTGAACTGAACTGAATGAGATGAAAGCTAGTCGAAATCGCAACCCCTCTTGGCGTTGCCTGCCCCTCTTCATCCTCCAATGGACTAAGGTCCATCTGCCTGACCAAGGTCAGTCGGTATTTAGGGAATAAATCAATAGTGTAAACAAATAGTGAACTCTATGTATAATTTGATAACTTCCCTTTCCCCGAGCGTCCCAACTGCAGGTTTGGCTTCTGGGGGGACAGTGATGTATAGCACTTCTAGAGAAAGTCATAATCCCTAGGAACAATGGAATTGTATATGGAAGAGGCCAAAATCACCCTGTCAGTCTGTGAAGGGGCAAAAGTCATTTTAACACAATAGCAAATCCCAGCGTGTTCCACTCTGTAACCTGTGTCAAACTTTTGGCCAACCCATAACATCGTCCCCTTAAACAATCTGCTGCACAATCTGCCGTACCACCCAACAGCCTTCAGTGACTTCTTCCAGACACAAAAGACTCCCATAGTCGCAGTGGGTGTACCAAGAGGACGTCACCCACAATATTATAAAAAGGAAGTAGGGAGAATGTAACTAATGCAGACAGCTCACCTTTGCACACCAGGTCACAGAGTGGACCAAATAACCATTCATTAATCACAAGTAAGTCAGATTCAATGTTATCCAATGGAATTCGTAATACGGCAGATGGGATATCAGTCACGTTTGTGATGGAGTAACATGTCCGCCAAACTCTAAATCCGGCCCATTGTCTAAATCAGTGCCATTGTCTCTAAATCAGTCCCATAAAAAGTGGACTTGTAAAATGTAATCATGGATACCTGTGGGACCACATTGTTCCAAAGGAACTTGAGCACTATAGTATGTATGATGCATTGGAAGAAAGGTAAAAAGTGTCTTCCTTCCAAGCAAGAAGAGTTAAGGGAAAAAGGCCACAATGTTAAAGATCGCCCATCAGTGTAACAATGGCGTGGCCCCGGCAGTGAGACTCAGATCCAGACACAAACAGTCCCAGATTGCAGAATCCCACTGGTACAATCTTAAGGCCCAACTGTGAAATCCAATTCTCTTTAAACCCACTTTCCGAAACACTGAACAGTGGACTTAGTCCAGTTGACTTTTAGACAGTTCCCCAATGGAGTCAGGATGTCCTGGACCTGAGTGAGTCAGCTCTCCGGAAGATCCAGGTACACAACTTGGTTGTCATCATAGAGAGATGCGTGATCGTCCAGGGGGAGGAGGGTCAAGACTAATTTGCATATGGCTGTGTCAAAACTGGGGTGGCATGGTGAGCAAGAGAGCAATGGTTTAAATCCAGATCTGAGACTAAGGTTGAGTGCTTGAAAAGCTTCAGCACTCCGTTCATTGTCCTTTTGTGTTGCTGAAGTCGTCCTAAGTGGCCAGGGAATGCCCAGACAAGGGTCCTGTGCTCACTGTGCCACTGGATTCAAGCTAGCCTGGCTGATGATGGGTGATATCCTGAAACTGGTTCCAGGATGCTTGTTTCTGGTCCAGGGAGGACTTAGCCTGGCAGTTCGGGCTGGACTGTTCCCATGGAAAACAGGGTCATGACTGATTTGCAAAAGGCTGGGTCCAAACTGGGCTGGCATTGTGAGCAAAAGAACGATGGATTAAACCCAGACCTGTGACTGGGTGTGAGTGAGTGAAACGTTTCAGAACTCCGTCCATCATCCTTTTGTGTCACACTATGTAGGACAGTCTTAAGTGGATCAATATGATACTGTGGAAGTTCAGGGAGAAAAGTACTGCCATAGTCAAGGCGGGAAAGGAGAAAGAATTTTAAGTCATTTGTTAGTGAGAAAGGTTTACAGATAAGGAGCTGCCTGAGTTAGAAAAACACCCCTTTTATTAGAATATGGGCTGCATGATTGAGCTTCCTGTCTCTTACGGCACCTAAAGCACTGTCAATACTCTGAGGTTGAAAGTCCACAGATCTGATTACATTGGTTGAGCTCCCATTCAGGTGTAAAGCAGGTTTGTGGACAACAAAAAAATAGAAGTAAATCTGGTTTCAGGTCATAAGAGTTGGTTTGACAGCAATGTTGTCTCTAAGACCTATTGTTACCAATTGCTTAAAATACACTTGGACTTTGGCTCCCTCTAGAGGACTATGTCTTTCTCATTTCAAGCCACTGATGGTTTGGTGTTATCATTCTGCCCCTATGGAGTGGCTGCATTGTAATGCACAATGTTATTCCCTGCAGCAGCCTTTTTTAAATGTTTTAGTCAGGAACTGTGCGAGTCACATGTATGTATACACAGTTATGTTGATACACACACATACAGGCTTCACAGGGAGTACACAATACAGCACCCTACTACACAACAAGCATTGCCTTTGATGTGGTAATGCATGGAAACACAGCAAAGCACAAAAGCAGTTTACCTGCAAAAGCACATTAAATTCAGACCTATTGACTTTGCCAGTGTTTTTTTTTGTTTTAGTTTTCGGTGTCAATCAGTTAGACATTTTTTAAAACTGGTTAGGCAGGTGGATAACTATGTGTGTTCAGGGTTGGCAGACAGCAATGTGTATCATCTGCATAGAAGTTATACCAGACTCTAAATATGGTTAGTAGAAACCCAACGGGTTCAACATGAATATTGGAACGTAAGAGTAAGGGTCCCAGTTTTGATTCCTGGGGTGCACTAGAAATAATACTGATCAGTTTTAGAGAGAGAGAGAGAAAGAGAGACTCACCAATTTAAAGACATTGACTACTGTTTTAAAAGTAGGATTTAACCATTTAGTACTGTGCCGTTGACACTGAGCCCTGCTTTAAGGGTACACACGAGGATTTTATAGTTCACTGTACAAAAGGCCAAGGACAGATCACAAAGAATGAGAGAGAAATTGTCAAGAGGTTGCCCACAAACAGCACTGGTGGACAAACAAGGAGATGGCCAGATATGAACCTAACAGTGCATTTAGGAGAATCATCACAACAACTGGTCCTGGATAGCAGTGTGCCACTCAGCCCACACCATTCCAAGTCCAGTTAACAAAGCCAGTTAACAAATGATAATAATGTCAAAGCTCCACCTTGCCCTGTAGGATTTGCAATTTCAGCCCGCATCCTCTATCGCCACTTCATGTGCTTCTCCTTTGGACTGACTGCTACAGGGCATTCAGCTGATGCACATTTGCAGGCCCGGGTGCACTGGTACTGTGCAGGAAGATGACAACCATGCAGGAAGTATGTGCTTTTACAGCGATTTAACTAACACTAGCTAACTCACTGTGGGCTGCGAAACATTCCGTTTTATCTAGTGTTGCATTTTCTTTCATATTAGAATGTACAAATACCCTGTACCCTGTGAGACCTTATAGAGATGGAGGTGCCTCTGTAGAGCTGTTTCTAGCACATAATGTGCCTCAGCACAGCCTGGCACTTCCAATGAGGTGCATCAGCAGGATACTTCCTTACTTAGTCACTCATAATCACCTTCTATAGATAAGAGCAATTCGAAATTGAAGCAGAAATGAAGATTTTGAGACATGTATACAGGATATGGAACAACGCTTTGTACAAAGAGGCTACCATACCCGGGTGAACAAGGGAGCGAAACAAAAGGTTAAAAAAGTGAGTAAGGAGGAGACCTTACTATCTCGTGAAACCGGAACCAAGATTTTATACCAAGATAGGATCAGATTGGTTACAGATTACACAGAGTCCTCGAATATGTTGAGGAGAATAATGAGCCGGCATTGGAATATTTTAAGACAGGACGATATTTTGGCAGCCTGCATAACAGATAGACCGGAAATAACATACCGTAGAGGTAGATCCCTAACAAGTCTCTTATGTTCCAGCTATCCGAAGCAGAAAGAAAGGTAAAAAATAAACAATTGGCTAACGGAACGGAGTAGGGGCTTCTTTAAATGTGGTCAATGTGGGGTATGTAAATGAGCCTGGCATGAAAAAAAGGATTTCATGGATCATGATGGTAACCATTTTAGAATACAATCCAATATTACGTGTGGGACCACATTTGTGATATACATCATACTATGTAAATGTCAACGCATGTATGTGGGAAGCACAATTCATCCCTTGAAAGTTAGAATTAGGGAGCATATGAGGGCAATCAAACAAGGAGACGAAAGGTATCCCATTGTGCAGCAGTTAAAAACATGCAAAATATACAATGCAAATCATAACCTGAAATTTGTTGGTATTGAAAATATACGCGTGGACCCTAGGGGAGGGAATAGAGAACTTCATTTAAGGAGAAGAGAATCTTTGTGGATCATGAAATTACGGGCGGTGGAAGAGGGCCTCAACACGGACCCAGAACTGGAGTATTTTCTTGGGACATAATTATGGGGATAAATACTTTTTTTTCGTGTAACACACATTAAGATTTGAAAAGGCCATCTCTATATGTACTGAACTTACCGAAGTCATACCCTGTATGGTATTTATAGATTGCACTAAGAAGTGTTTGCTTTTATAGTAAATGGAGGCGTGTTATGCAAAAACATACTAACTATGTAATACAAGATTGGAGACTTATATACGTACATGCATAATTATGTGGTATCCCTTTTTGAGATACCACTTCCGAGACCCAGAACTGGAATTTGTCTCTTGGAACACAATAATATTTACTTATACATCTGTTTATGAAACACACGTTGAATTTTGCGGAGGCTCTCTCTATATGTAAATGATTTACCAATGCAATGTGGATGTCATATATTGTATGTTATGTATAGATAATATTCAGTAATGACTGTTTTAAAACAATGAGGCGCGATGTGAAAAAAACGGTATCAATAACAAACATAAGGTACGTAATATAAAACTTGAAATTCACTAATGTACATGCATGTATATGAACAATCTATTCAAGACACCCCCTCTCACTTTTACAGGAGTGTGCCATGAAATATATATTTTTGGGGTGATTAGAGACTTGGACTAACAATATAGCATGACAGCGTTAGCAACGCACCGATAGGTAAGCTGCTGCATTTCCAGGACTAATATAGTCCTATTTCTATTTCTATGAAAGCTGACAACAAATAGCAGGGAGATAGATGACAGACTAGGAGATATCATAGGAAGCGTACTCGCTGCAGTCAATGGACGCTGGAATCAGGTAGGAGACACTCTAAAGATTTTGAACGTGGCACCCGTTTATATAAAGGGAGATAATCACTGGAGCTGGTGGGGTGACTACAGATAGGGGCATGCTTTGAACAACACAGTACTCCAGCTAAAACACTCATTGATAGCACAAGGGGAATCTGGAGCAATGCTCCACATCTAGGCACGCAACAGATTTGTATAGAGTAAGCAAAAAATTCACTGCTAACTATACGTAAAAGTTTATGCTCATCGAGAGCGTACTACAATTCTAAAGCCACAGCAGTGCTTGCGCCTAACGGCCGACATATTTAAATATACTCACAATATTCTTCCGAACAACACTGTTTGATGAACAGTAAATTGTAGTTTTACGGCAGGCATGTCTAAATATATTTATAGCTCAATAACAAACATCAGTGCACAGAAAACGGTAGATTGTGGTGAACTAATTTGTGAGAGGACATTAGCATCATTGTTTTAAGATTGGATACACTTGAAATTCTAAAGCGGAAGCTGTGATTCTATTTACAGAAAATATGGTCATATGCTATACCTATTTACAAATACTACGGAGTACCATCATTGATCAAATCAGAGAAGATTTCACAACAAGGGGCATTAGGGGAGACGTTTAGCAAGATACAGCGTTCGATCTTACGGATGAGATTCTGATCATAAGGACATATAACCAGGAGTTTGCAGGTATTGGACGTGGGTCTAAAGTTGGTGGAAATATATTTTGACACTAATTTGGTATCAGGCAATCGATGGATTTACACCTATACATGCATGTACCCTAAAGTACCATATGGATAAAAAATGTATAATCAATAGAAACACTACCAATTGATAAGGGGATATATTAGGAGCACTATGTTTTATGGGTGCACAATAAAATATTTTGTTGCCCACTTTTCCTTTTCATTTCACTAGATAGTAGTGACCGTTGAGTGCATTATTATCCCACTTTTTGCACAAGAGGTGTTATTGATTTATGTCAACAAGATTACTATGTTTTTGAATATGGATAGGCAACTTGCAATATGTATGTATTTGCAGCCCTGATGAAGTCACGGGGTACACCCCTAACAAAAACACGTGTTGGCAGCAACTGGCAAGAAATGGCTGGAATACATAGTTGGAAAACAATAACCGAAGATTAAAGATGGATTTGAAAATGGACACTTATTGGATGTGTGCCTTTTATTCATGAATATTGTCATCAGTGAGTTGATCACTGAGAAGCAGGGATTAGGGGTGATTTTTTCCCTATAAGTGCACCATCTGGGATTTTGGAATAAAACTCAACGAGCTTACTATTGAGAACTGACAGGTAGCGCTATATACTCTTCACAATCACCCACCGTACTCATAACGTATACAATCCAGAGACCCGGGTGTTGAGTAATGGGTTTGGTAACAGCTATGTCTTACTTGGTTTTTGACTTCTGGAAAGCAGCTGATGACCCTTATTCTCTTTGGGAGCTTATTCTACACATACATGTATGTAAAGAGAAAACATATTTTTTTTTTAAGTTGGAATGATCCGGTGTGGGGCCATATTGGATCTGAGGTTTCTCTGTTGACTGTAAAGTTTGAGTTTCAACTGTAAGAAGGTAGGTCCTATCTCTCAGATTGCCCCATATGTAATACAGAGTGCTTTGGAGGAGAATGTTCTTGCTACTTGTATCAAGTGTAAGGTTTTGCAGACAGTAGTGATGTAGTCCTGTCTGTTCAAGTTTAGGACTTGTCTGGTGACCACATTTCAGCATTGCAGATTGCCTACTAGATATTATTATTATAGAAAGTCCAACAAAGAGGCCATAAGCATAGTGGCTGGGGAGGGACACAGGGGCTACTGATGACTGAATCCTGTGCAATATGCCGAGGTATGGGAAGATACATCATAACATTGCATTGTAAAGAAATTAACTCAGGACATTATGCTTCAATTTGAGTTGTACTCCAAGATAACTCCAAGGTTTTTCACCTCTTTTAATGTGGTTGGTAGAAGCCCTCTTTAGGGGTGCGCATTAACAAGAAGTCATAGTTTTGCAAGGGAGAATTTACATTGTTGCTGCAATATGATTACAATGTTTCTGTAATAGCCATTGTTATACTGCTAGAAGACAGTCGCCGATTCTGATGATCTTGAGGTCTAACTTTTTTCAAGTTTTCAGATAAGCTAGGTGTTAAAGTGGAGAGAAGCAATTACTGAGCACCTATATTAGAGATGCTAATGTGCCCATTTAAGCTCTGTCGTAAGGTAGGATTTTAAGCAGTTCATACAATTCCTTTGCCTTTTACTCTTTGCAAGAGTAGCCCCTGGTTCAAACTCATGCAGATAAAAAGTGTTGAAGGACAAAAGCTGCAACTTCATTCAGATCAATGGTATTTTGAGCTTCTCCCCAATGCAGCTTAAAGCTGAATCTTGTTTGATTGTCAGAAAGGAGTGTGTTTTGTTCAACTGAAGCAAGATATTTGAGAGAATGCTGCCTTTTCAATGAGCCTACATAGGAAAGGCTCACTGGATATTTATCTGTATCATTTTTGGGATCCAGGTGATAGAGGTCCTACTTTTTAGTATGGATTTAAGGTAATATATTTTTGGTCCTCTAGAGCTCTCTATCAATATAGGCATGTAGATGATAGCATTAGCTGTGCCCACAGGTGACAGAGGCTAAGGTTGTGGTGAAGTCCAAAGATGTGGGGAAAGTGAAGATTAATTGTGGTACCAGGCAGGGATGCCCCTTGTACCCCAAATCCTCTTCACGTTCTTCAAAAAGCCTTTGCCAATTAAGATTCAAAATAATGATCTTATTAGGCCACCTTTAGAGGGGATGTCTAAAATCAAATTATTCGCACATGATAGCATATTATACGTGAAAACAGAAAGTAGGAATATACAATGGGAGATAGATGAAATTAAAGAATTAACAAGTATAAGAGGTGTAAGATAAACCAGATGAAAACGGAAACGCTACTATTTAATGAGTCTGCCTCAGATCTTCTAGCAGGTCTTCCATTTATTTCTCAGGGCCCATACGTTATTTAGGAATATATGTGGCTAATAACTTCTCCCAACTTTTTCAACTGAACTATGGTGCAACTCTTAGAAAAAATAAGGCCTTGCTAGAGAGGTGGCCTCTTTTATCAATTACATTGACTGGGAGAGTTTCCCTGATCAAAATGTCAATCTTGCATTGCTATTATTCCTTTTTATAAAAATCAATTTTATAAATCTCCGTTTACCGATACCCAGGGCATATTTCAAAGAACTCGAAATCATTTTCTAAAACTTTATAGAGCAAAATAAAAAGCCTGGGGTTAAGAAGGTAATTTTAGAATTGGATAAAGTGCAAGGGGTGGCTGGCGCCCCAGCATTTTAAGACGTATTACCAGGCAGCCAGTTTGAACAGTTTGATTCAACTTTCGCTGTCAGATATGGTCTACAATAGCTTTCTCCTAAACATCATCATTAAAGAAAGTGGCATCAAACTGCGGGTGTTTTTAAAGATCCCGCAGCTACCTACAAACTCAAGGTAAAATTACAAAGAAAGGGAGCACACTGCCTACACTCCAGCAACAAAGTCCAACCCCAATGCATCATGGTAAATGCAGTCGAATTCGTAGTCCATTCCGTAAGTAATAAAGTCTTTCACCTCTGTAGGCGCAGCAAGTGCTGTTTATCCCTGTACACGTGTTTCTGGGTTTAGCCCATCATCAGCAGGGAGCAGCATGGTATAGGGGCTTGCTTGAAATGCCGCCAAATGTTTTCTCAGGTTTATGTACCTCTCATGGCGCACAGGTGCCTCCCAAGGCTCGTCAGCCGTGGCTCAAGGGAGCCGTCCAAAGACAAAATTACAAAGAAAGGGAGCACACTGCCTACACTCCAGCAACAAAGTCCAACCCCAATGCATCATGGTAAATGCAGTCGAATTCGTAGTCCATTCCGTAAGTAATAAAGTCTTTCACCTCTGTAGGCGCAGCAAGTGCTGTTTATCCCTGTACACGTGTTTCTGGGTTTAGCCCATCATCAGCAGGGAGCAGCATGGTATAGGGGCTTGCTTGAAATGCCGCCAAATGTTTTCTCAGGTTTATGTACCTCTCATGGCGCACAGGTGCCTCCCAAGGCTCGTCAGCCGTGGCTCAAGGGAGCCGTCCAAAGACAAAATTACAAAGAAAGGGAGCACACTGCCTACACTCCAGCAACAAAGTCCAACCCCAATGCATCATGGTAAATGCAGTCGAATTCGTAGTCCATTCCGTAAGTAATAAAGTCTTTCACCTCTGTAGGCGCAGCAAGTGCTGTTTATCCCTGTACACGTGTTTCTGGGTTTAGCCCATCATCAGCAGGGAGCAGCATGGTATAGGGGCTTGCTTGAAATGCCGCCAAATGTTTTCTCAGGTTTATGTACCTCTCATGGCGCACAGGTGCCTCCCAAGGCTCGTCAGCCGTGGCTCAAGGGAGCCGTCCAAAGACAAAATTACAAAGAAAGGGAGCACACTGCCTACACTCCAGCAACAAAGTCCAACCCCAATGCATCATGGTAAATGCAGTCGAATTCGTAGTCCATTCCGTAAGTAATAAAGTCTTTCACCTCTGTAGGCGCAGCAAGTGCTGTTTATCCCTGTACACGTGTTTCTGGGTTTAGCCCATCATCAGCAGGGAGCAGCATGGTATAGGGGCTTGCTTGAAATGCCGCCAAATGTTTTCTCAGGTTTATGTACCTCTCATGGCGCACAGGTGCCTCCCAAGGCTCGTCAGCCGTGGCTCAAGGGAGCCGTCCAAAGACAAAATTACAAAGAAAGGGAGCACACTGCCTACACTCCAGCAACAAAGTCCAACCCCAATGCATCATGGTAAATGCAGTCGAATTCGTAGTCCATTCCGTAAGTAATAAAGTCTTTCACCTCTGTAGGCGCAGCAAGTGCTGTTTATCCCTGTACACGTGTTTCTGGGTTTAGCCCATCATCAGCAGGGAGCAGCATGGTATAGGGGCTTGCTTGAAATGCCGCCAAATGTTTTCTCAGGTTTATGTACCTCTCATGGCGCACAGGTGCCTCCCAAGGCTCGTCAGCCGTGGCTCAAGGGAGCCGTCCAAAGACAAAATTACAAAGAAAGGGAGCACACTGCCTACACTCCAGCAACAAAGTCCAACCCCAATGCATCATGGTAAATGCAGTCGAATTCGTAGTCCATTCCGTAAGTAATAAAGTCTTTCACCTCTGTAGGCGCAGCAAGTGCTGTTTATCCCTGTACACGTGTTTCTGGGTTTAGCCCATCATCAGCAGGGAGCAGCATGGTATAGGGGCTTGCTTGAAATGCCGCCAAATGTTTTCTCAGGTTTATGTACCTCTCATGGCGCACAGGTGCCTCCCAAGGCTCGTCAGCCGTGGCTCAAGGGAGCCGTCCAAAGACAAAATTACAAAGAAAGGGAGCACACTGCCTACACTCCAGCAACAAAGTCCAACCCCAATGCATCATGGTAAATGCAGTCGAATTCGTAGTCCATTCCGTAAGTAATAAAGTCTTTCACCTCTGTAGGCGCAGCAAGTGCTGTTTATCCCTGTACACGTGTTTCTGGGTTTAGCCCATCATCAGCAGGGAGCAGCATGGTATAGGGGCTTGCTTGAAATGCCGCCAAATGTTTTCTCAGGTTTATGTACCTCTCATGGCGCACAGGTGCCTCCCAAGGCTCGTCAGCCGTGGCTCAAGGGAGCCGTCCAAAGACAAAATTACAAAGAAAGGGAGCACACTGCCTACACTCCAGCAACAAAGTCCAACCCCAATGCATCATGGTAAATGCAGTCGAATTCGTAGTCCATTCCGTAAGTAATAAAGTCTTTCACCTCTGTAGGCGCAGCAAGTGCTGTTTATCCCTGTACACGTGTTTCTGGGTTTAGCCCATCATCAGCAGGGAGCAGCATGGTATAGGGGCTTGCTTGAAATGCCGCCAAATGTTTTCTCAGGTTTATGTACCTCTCATGGCGCACAGGTGCCTCCCAAGGCTCGTCAGCCGTGGCTCAAGGGAGCCGTCCAAAGACAAAATTACAAAGAAAGGGAGCACACTGCCTACACTCCAGCAACAAAGTCCAACCCCAATGCATCATGGTAAATGCAGTCGAATTCGTAGTCCATTCCGTAAGTAATAAAGTCTTTCACCTCTGTAGGCGCAGCAAGTGCTGTTTATCCCTGTACACGTGTTTCTGGGTTTAGCCCATCATCAGCAGGGAGCAGCATGGTATAGGGGTTTGCTTGAAATGCCGCCAAATGTTTTCTCAGGTTTATGTACCTCTCATGGCGCACAGGTGCCTCCCAAGGCTCGTCAGCCGTGGCTCAAGGGAGCCGTCCAAAGACAAAATTACAAAGAAAGGGAGCACACTGCCTACACTTCAGCAACAAAGTCCAACCCCAATGCATCATGGTAAATGCAGTCGAATTCGTAGTCCATTCCGTAAGTAATAAAGTCTTTCACCTCTGTAGGCGCAGCAAGTGCTGTTTATCCCTGTACACGTGTTTCTGGGTTTAGCCCATCATCAGCAGGGAGCAGCATGGTATAGGGGCTTGCTTGAAATGCCGCCAAATGTTTTCTCAGGTTTATGTACCTCTCATGGCGCACAGGTGCCTCCCAAGGCTCGTCAGCCGTGGCTCAAGGGAGCCGTCCAAAGACAAAATTACAAAGAAAGGGAGCACACTGCCTACACTCCAGCAACAAAGTCCAACCCCAATGCATCATGGTAAATGCAGTCGAATTCGTAGTCCATTCCGTAAGTAATAAAGTCTTTCACCTCTGTAGGCGCAGCAAGTGCTGTTTATCCCTGTACACGTGTTTCTGGGTTTAGCCCATCATCAGCAGGGAGCAGCATGGTATAGGGGCTTGCTTGAAATGCCGCCAAATGTTTTCTCAGGTTTATGTACCTCTCATGGCGCACAGGTGCCTCCCAAGGCTCGTCAGCCGTGGCTCAAGGGAGCCGTCCAAAGACAAAATTACAAAGAAAGGGAGCACACTGCCTACACTCCAGCAACAAAGTCCAACCCCAATGCATCATGGTAAATGCAGTCGAATTCGTAGTCCATTCCGTAAGTAATAAAGTCTTTCACCTCTGTAGGCGCAGCAAGTGCTGTTTATCCCTGTACACGTGTTTCTGGGTTTAGCCCATCATCAGCAGGGAGCAGCATGGTATAGGGGCTTGCTTGAAATGCCGCCAAATGTTTTCTCAGGTTTATGTACCTCTCATGGCGCACAGGTGCCTCCCAAGGCTCGTCAGCCGTGGCTCAAGGGAGACGTCCAAAGACAGCATATCCAAAGATAAACAGCACTTGCTGCGCCTACAGAGGTGAAAGACTTTATTACTTTCGGAATGGACTACGAATTCGACTGCATTTACCATGATGCATTGGGGTTGGACTTTGTTGCTGGAGTGTAGGCAGTGTGCTCCCTTTCTTTGTAATTTTGTCTTTGGACGGCTCCCTTGAGCCACGGCTGACGAGCCTTGGGAGGCACCTGCGCGTCATGAGAGGTACATAAACCTGAGAAAACATTTGGCGGCATTTCAAGCAAGCCCCTATACCATGCTGCTCCCTGCTGATGATGGGCTAAACCCAGAAACACGTGTACAGGGATAAACAGCACTTGCTGCGCCTACAGAGGTGAAAGACTTTATTACTTTCGGAATGGACTACGAATTCGACTGCATTTACCATGATGCATTGGGGTTGGACTTTGTTGCTGGAGTGTAGGCAGTGTGCTCCCTTTCTTTGTAATTTTGTCTTTGGACGGCTCCCTTGAGCCACGGCTGACGAGCCTTGGGAGGCACCTGTGCGTCATGAGAGGTACATAAACCTGAGAAAACATTTGGCGGCATTTCAAGCAAGCCCCTATACCATGCTGCTCCCTGCTGATGATGGGCTAAACCCAGAAACACGTGTACAGGGATAAACAGCACTTGCTGCGCCTACAGAGGTGAAAGACTTTATTACTTTCGGAATGGACTACGAATTCGACTGCATTTACCATGATGCATTGGGGTTGGACTTTGTTGCTGGAGTGTAGGCAGTGTGCTCCCTTTCTTTGTAATTTTGTCTTTGGACGGCTCCCTTGAGCCACGGCTGACGAGCCTTGGGAGGCACCTGTGCGTCATGAGAGGTACATAAACCTGAGAAAACATTTGGCGGCATTTCAAGCAAGCCCCTATACCATGCTGCTCCCTGCTGATGATGGGCTAAACCCAGAAACACGTGTACAGGGATAAACAGCACTTGCTGCGCCTACAGAGGTGAAAGACTTTATTACTTTCGGAATGGACTACGAATTCGACTGCATTTACCATGATGCATTGGGGTTGGACTTTGTTGCTGGAGTGTAGGCAGTGTGCTCCCTTTCTTTGTAATTTTGTCTTTGGACGGCTCCCTTGAGCCACGGCTGACGAGCCTTGGGAGGCACCTGTGCGTCATGAGAGGTACATAAACCTGAGAAAACATTTGGCGGCATTTCAAGCAAGCCCCTATACCATGCTGCTCCCTGCTGATGATGGGCTAAACCCAGAAACACGTGTACAGGGATAAACAGCACTTGCTGCGCCTACAGAGGTGAAAGACTTTATTACTTTCGGAATGGACTACGAATTCGACTGCATTTACCATGATGCATTGGGGTTGGACTTTGTTGCTGGAGTGTAGGCAGTGTGCTCCCTTTCTTTGTAATTTTGTCTTTGGACGGCTCCCTTGAGCCACGGCTGACGAGCCTTGGGAGGCACCTGTGCGTCATGAGAGGTACATAAACCTGAGAAAACATTTGGCGGCATTTCAAGCAAGCCCCTATACCATGCTGCTCCCTGCTGATGATGGGCTAAACCCAGAAACACGTGTACAGGGATAAACAGCACTTGCTGCGCCTACAGAGGTGAAAGACTTTATTACTTTCGGAATGGACTACGAATTCGACTGCATTTACCATGATGCATTGGGGTTGGACTTTGTTGCTGGAGTGTAGGCAGTGTGCTCCCTTTCTTTGTAATTTTGTCTTTGGACGGCTCCCTTGAGCCACGGCTGACGAGCCTTGGGAGGCACCTGTGCGTCATGAGAGGTACATAAACCTGAGAAAACATTTGGCGGCATTTCAAGCAAGCCCCTATACCATGCTGCTCCCTGCTGATGATGGGCTAAACCCAGAAACACGTGTACAGGGATAAACAGCACTTGCTGCGCCTACAGAGGTGAAAGACTTTATTACTTTCGGAATGGACTACGAATTCGACTGCATTTACCATGATGCATTGGGGTTGGACTTTGTTGCTGGAGTGTAGGCAGTGTGCTCCCTTTCTTTGTAATTTTGTCTTTGGACGGCTCCCTTGAGCCACGGCTGACGAGCCTTGGGAGGCACCTGTGCGTCATGAGAGGTACATAAACCTGAGAAAACATTTGGCGGCATTTCAAGCAAGCCCCTATACCATGCTGCTCCCTGCTGATGATGGGCTAAACCCAGAAACACGTGTACAGGGATAAACAGCACTTGCTGCGCCTACAGAGGTGAAAGACTTTATTACTTTCGGAATGGACTACGAATTCGACTGCATTTACCATGATGCATTGGGGTTGGACTTTGTTGCTGGAGTGTAGGCAGTGTGCTCCCTTTCTTTGTAATTTTGTCTTTGGACGGCTCCCTTGAGCCACGGCTGACGAGCCTTGGGAGGCACCTGTGCGTCATGAGAGGTACATAAACCTGAGAAAACATTTGGCGGCATTTCAAGCAAGCCCCTATACCATGCTGCTCCCTGCTGATGATGGGCTAAACCCAGAAACACGTGTACAGGGATAAACAGCACTTGCTGCGCCTACAGAGGTGAAAGACTTTATTACTTTCGGAATGGACTACGAATTCGACTGCATTTACCATGATGCATTGGGGTTGGACTTTGTTGCTGGAGTGTAGGCAGTGTGCTCCCTTTCTTTGTAATTTTGTCTTTGGACGGCTCCCTTGAGCCACGGCTGACGAGCCTTGGGAGGCACCTGTGCGTCATGAGAGGTACATAAACCTGAGAAAACATTTGGCGGCATTTCAAGCAAGCCCCTATACCATGCTGCTCCCTGCTGATGATGGGCTAAACCCAGAAACACGTGTACAGGGATAAACAGCACTTGCTGCGCCTACAGAGGTGAAAGACTTTATTACTTTCGGAATGGACTACGAATTCGACTGCATTTACCATGATGCATTGGGGTTGGACTTTGTTGCTGGAGTGCAGGCAGTGTGCTCCCTTTCTTTGTAATTTTGTCTTTGGACGGCTCCCTTGAGCCACGGCTGACGAGCCTTGGGAGGCACCTGTGCGTCATGAGAGGTACATAAACCTGAGAAAACATTTGGCGGCATTTCAAGCAAGCCCCTATACCATGCTGCTCCCTGCTGATGATGGGCTAAACCCAGAAACACGTGTACAGGGATAAACAGCACTTGCTGCGCCTACAGAGGTGAAAGACTTTATTACTTTCGGAATGGACTACGAATTCGACTGCATTTACCATGATGCATTGGGGTTGGACTTTGTTGCTGGAGTGTAGGCAGTGTGCTCCCTTTCTTTGTAATTTTGTCTTTGGACGGCTCCCTTGAGCCACGGCTGACGAGCCTTGGGAGGCACCTGTGCGTCATGAGAGGTACATAAACCTGAGAAAACATTTGGCGGCATTTCAAGCAAGCCCCTATACCATGCTGCTCCCTGCTGATGATGGGCTAAACCCAGAAACACGTGTACAGGGATAAACAGCACTTGCTGCGCCTACAGAGGTGAAAGACTTTATTACTTTCGGAATGGACTACGAATTCGACTGCATTTACCATGATGCATTGGGGTTGGACTTTGTTGCTGGAGTGTAGGCAGTGTGCTCCCTTTCTTTGTAATTTTGTCTTTGGACGGCTCCCTTGAGCCACGGCTGACGAGCCTTGGGAGGCACCTGTGCGTCATGAGAGGTACATAAACCTGAGAAAACATTTGGCGGCATTTCAAGCAAGCCCCTATACCATGCTGCTCCCTGCTGATGATGGGCTAAACCCAGAAACACGTGTACAGGGATAAACAGCACTTGCTGCGCCTACAGAGGTGAAAGACTTTATTACTTTCGGAATGGACTACGAATTCGACTGCATTTACCATGATGCATTGGGGTTGGACTTTGTTGCTGGAGTGTAGGCAGTGTGCTCCCTTTCTTTGTAATTTTGTCTTTGGACGGCTCCCTTGAGCCACGGCTGACGAGCCTTGGGAGGCACCTGTGCGTCATGAGAGGTACATAAACCTGAGAAAACATTTGGCGGCATTTCAAGCAAGCCCCTATACCATGCTGCTCCCTGCTGATGATGGGCTAAACCCAGAAACACGTGTACAGGGATAAACAGCACTTGCTGCGCCTACAGAGGTGAAAGACTTTATTACTTTCGGAATGGACTACGAATTCGACTGCATTTACCATGATGCATTGGGGTTGGACTTTGTTGCTGGAGTGTAGGCAGTGTGCTCCCTTTCTTTGTAATTTTGTCTTTGGACGGCTCCCTTGAGCCACGGCTGACGAGCCTTGGGAGGCACCTGTGCGTCATGAGAGGTACATAAACCTGAGAAAACATTTGGCGGCATTTCAAGCAAGCCCCTATACCATGCTGCTCCCTGCTGATGATGGGCTAAACCCAGAAACACGTGTACAGGGATAAACAGCACTTGCTGCGCCTACAGAGGTGAAAGACTTTATTACTTTCGGAATGGACTACGAATTCGACTGCATTTACCATGATGCATTGGGGTTGGACTTTGTTGCTGGAGTGTAGGCAGTGTGCTCCCTTTCTTTGTAATTTTGTCTTTGGACGGCTCCCTTGAGCCACGGCTGACGAGCCTTGGGAGGCACCTGCGCGTCATGAGAGGTACATAAACCTGAGAAAACATTTGGCGGCATTTCAAGCAAGCCCCTATACCATGCTGCTCCCTGCTGATGATGGGCTAAACCCAGAAACACGTGTACAGGGATAAACAGCACTTGCTGCGCCTACAGAGGTGAAAGACTTTATTACTTTCGGAATGGACTACGAATTCGACTGCATTTACCATGATGCATTGGGGTTGGACTTTGTTGCTGGAGTGTAGGCAGTGTGCTCCCTTTCTTTGTAATTTTGTCTTTGGACGGCTCCCTTGAGCCACGGCTGACGAGCCTTGGGAGGCACCTGTGCGTCATGAGAGGTACATAAACCTGAGAAAACATTTGGCGGCATTTCAAGCAAGCCCCTATACCATGCTGCTCCCTGCTGATGATGGGCTAAACCCAGAAACACGTGTACAGGGATAAACAGCACTTGCTGCGCCTACAGAGGTGAAAGACTTTATTACTTTCGGAATGGACTACGAATTCGACTGCATTTACCATGATGCATTGGGGTTGGACTTTGTTGCTGGAGTGTAGGCAGTGTGCTCCCTTTCTTTGTAATTTTGTCTTTGGACGGCTCCCTTGAGCCACGGCTGACGAGCCTTGGGAGGCACCTGTGCGTCATGAGAGGTACATAAACCTGAGAAAACATTTGGCGGCATTTCAAGCAAGCCCCTATACCATGCTGCTCCCTGCTGATGATGGGCTAAACCCAGAAACACGTGTACAGGGATAAACAGCACTTGCTGCGCCTACAGAGGTGAAAGACTTTATTACTTTCGGAATGGACTACGAATTCGACTGCATTTACCATGATGCATTGGGGTTGGACTTTGTTGCTGGAGTGTAGGCAGTGTGCTCCCTTTCTTTGTAATTTTGTCTTTGGACGGCTCCCTTGAGCCACGGCTGACGAGCCTTGGGAGGCACCTGTGCGTCATGAGAGGTACATAAACCTGAGAAAACATTTGGCGGCATTTCAAGCAAGCCCCTATACCATGCTGCTCCCTGCTGATGATGGGCTAAACCCAGAAACACGTGTACAGGGATAAACAGCACTTGCTGCGCCTACAGAGGTGAAAGACTTTATTACTTTCGGAATGGACTACGAATTCGACTGCATTTACCATGATGCATTGGGGTTGGACTTTGTTGCTGGAGTGTAGGCAGTGTGCTCCCTTTCTTTGTAATTTTGTCTTTGGACGGCTCCCTTGAGCCACGGCTGACGAGCCTTGGGAGGCACCTGTGCGTCATGAGAGGTACATAAACCTGAGAAAACATTTGGCGGCATTTCAAGCAAGCCCCTATACCATGCTGCTCCCTGCTGATGATGGGCTAAACCCAGAAACACGTGTACAGGGATAAACAGCACTTGCTGCGCCTACAGAGGTGAAAGACTTTATTACTTTCGGAATGGACTACGAATTCGACTGCATTTACCATGATGCATTGGGGTTGGACTTTGTTGCTGGAGTGTAGGCAGTGTGCTCCCTTTCTTTGTAATTTTGTCTTTGGACGGCTCCCTTGAGCCACGGCTGACGAGCCTTGGGAGGCACCTGTGCGTCATGAGAGGTACATAAACCTGAGAAAACATTTGGCGGCATTTCAAGCAAGCCCCTATACCATGCTGCTCCCTGCTGATGATGGGCTAAACCCAGAAACACGTGTACAGGGATAAACAGCACTTGCTGCGCCTACAGAGGTGAAAGACTTTATTACTTTCGGAATGGACTACGAATTCGACTGCATTTACCATGATGCATTGGGGTTGGACTTTGTTGCTGGAGTGTAGGCAGTGTGCTCCCTTTCTTTGTAATTTTGTCTTTGGACGGCTCCCTTGAGCCACGGCTGACGAGCCTTGGGAGGCACCTGTGCGTCATGAGAGGTACATAAACCTGAGAAAACATTTGGCGGCATTTCAAGCAAGCCCCTATACCATGCTGCTCCCTGCTGATGATGGGCTAAACCCAGAAACACGTGTACAGGGATAAACAGCACTTGCTGCGCCTACAGAGGTGAAAGACTTTATTACTTTCGGAATGGACTACGAATTCGACTGCATTTACCATGATGCATTGGGGTTGGACTTTGTTGCTGGAGTGTAGGCAGTGTGCTCCCTTTCTTTGTAATTTTGTCTTTGGACGGCTCCCTTGAGCCACGGCTGACGAGCCTTGGGAGGCACCTGTGCGTCATGAGAGGTACATAAACCTGAGAAAACATTTGGCGGCATTTCAAGCAAGCCCCTATACCATGCTGCTCCCTGCTGATGATGGGCTAAACCCAGAAACACGTGTACAGGGATAAACAGCACTTGCTGCGCCTACAGAGGTGAAAGACTTTATTACTTTCGGAATGGACTACGAATTCGACTGCATTTACCATGATGCATTGGGGTTGGACTTTGTTGCTGGAGTGTAGGCAGTGTGCTCCCTTTCTTTGTAATTTTGTCTTTGGACGGCTCCCTTGAGCCACGGCTGACGAGCCTTGGGAGGCACCTGTGCGTCATGAGAGGTACATAAACCTGAGAAAACATTTGGCGGCATTTCAAGCAAGCCCCTATACCATGCTGCTCCCTGCTGATGATGGGCTAAACCCAGAAACACGTGTACAGGGATAAACAGCACTTGCTGCGCCTACAGAGGTGAAAGACTTTATTACTTTCGGAATGGACTACGAATTCGACTGCATTTACCATGATGCATTGGGGTTGGACTTTGTTGCTGGAGTGCAGGCAGTGTGCTCCCTTTCTTTGTAATTTTGTCTTTGGACGGCTCCCTTGAGCCACGGCTGACGAGCCTTGGGAGGCACCTGTGCGTCATGAGAGGTACATAAACCTGAGAAAACATTTGGCGGCATTTCAAGCAAGCCCCTATACCATGCTGCTCCCTGCTGATGATGGGCTAAACCCAGAAACACGTGTACAGGGATAAACAGCACTTGCTGCGCCTACAGAGGTGAAAGACTTTATTACTTTCGGAATGGACTACGAATTCGACTGCATTTACCATGATGCATTGGGGTTGGACTTTGTTGCTGGAGTGTAGGCAGTGTGCTCCCTTTCTTTGTAATTTTGTCTTTGGACGGCTCCCTTGAGCCACGGCTGACGAGCCTTGGGAGGCACCTGTGCGTCATGAGAGGTACATAAACCTGAGAAAACATTTGGCGGCATTTCAAGCAAGCCCCTATACCATGCTGCTCCCTGCTGATGATGGGCTAAACCCAGAAACACGTGTACAGGGATAAACAGCACTTGCTGCGCCTACAGAGGTGAAAGACTTTATTACTTTCGGAATGGACTACGAATTCGACTGCATTTACCATGATGCATTGGGGTTGGACTTTGTTGCTGGAGTGTAGGCAGTGTGCTCCCTTTCTTTGTAATTTTGTCTTTGGACGGCTCCCTTGAGCCACGGCTGACGAGCCTTGGGAGGCACCTGTGCGTCATGAGAGGTACATAAACCTGAGAAAACATTTGGCGGCATTTCAAGCAAGCCCCTATACCATGCTGCTCCCTGCTGATGATGGGCTAAACCCAGAAACACGTGTACAGGGATAAACAGCACTTGCTGCGCCTACAGAGGTGAAAGACTTTATTACTTTCGGAATGGACTTATTACTTTCGGAATGGACTACGAATTCGACTGCATTTACCATGATGCATTGGGGTTGGACTTTGTTGCTGGAGTGTAGGCAGTGTGCTCCCTTTCTTTGTAATTTTGTCTTTGGACGGCTCCCTTGAGCCACGGCTGACGAGCCTTGGGAGGCACCTGTGCGTCATGAGAGGTACATAAACCTGAGAAAACATTTGGCGGCATTTCAAGCAAGCCCCTATACCATGCTGCTCCCTGCTGATGATGGGCTAAACCCAGAAACACGTGTACAGGGATAAACAGCACTTGCTGCGCCTACAGAGGTGAAAGACTTTATTACTTTCGGAATGGACTACGAATTCGACTGCATTTACCATGATGCATTGGGGTTGGACTTTGTTGCTGGAGTGTAGGCAGTGTGCTCCCTTTCTTTGTAATTTTGTCTTTGGACGGCTCCCTTGAGCCACGGCTGACGAGCCTTGGGAGGCACCTGTGCGTCATGAGAGGTACATAAACCTGAGAAAACATTTGGCGGCATTTCAAGCAAGCCCC